>NC_086361.1:2224915-2458695 GCF_036324505.1 Eleginops maclovinus | reverse complement strand
CCGCATTACCCCGCTAACTCCGTAAATGAGGTTAGTTAGCCATAGCAGCTAGCCTTGCCATGCGGAGCACTTGGCAGCCCAGCCTGTATTAATGTATAACGCTATCACCCATTAAGTGCAGGGCTAATGTAAGCATTATTATGTACACTACAGTTATTATATAAAATCGTGTGCATTCCTGTACTTTGTTATGTGTGTATGTTATAATAGTTGGGCCTCGTGTAATAGCATATGTCGATGCTATGCTGTTGCGGCCTTTGGCCAATAGAGGGCGGCATAGGCCAGCCAATTGTGCCTTTTCTTAATGTAGATGACAACTGTATCGTCCCTCTACATTACCTGTTTACTGATTTCTGCTTCATCTTTATGTTACACACACATTTACACACAAACCCACACGAAAGAACACACCCTGTATAACACGCTAACCCCTGCTAAACCTACATCAATGTTCAGTTCATCACCCTGCGATAAAGTCTGTTAAAGTTGGAACTGCCTGTGGACAGCCGTTCTTCCTCACAAGTCGTTCGACCCCTTCTTACAGAGGATAGGAAATCAAGCTGCAGCACAACCAAAACTTTGCACGCACCGTGTCCTCCACAAGCTGCCTTCACATGATAAGCGATTTGCTCTTTGCTCAATGCGAGGTAGGGCGCAGAGCTGTGAGACAGCTGCTTTCGTCTTCATGGTTACTTCACCTGCTAGGCAGTGCCGTTTTATAGAGCTTTTATCTGATTGGTTGAATGGCGATCGGTCAGAATAATTCAAACTTTGAGAGCAGGTCTCAGTGACAATTTAGTCTGGGGCACTGCTCTCGCCACAGGGAAACAATGGCAGCGTCAGCAGGGTGTAGGTTTCCCCTCGGTAATGTGAAGGTGACATTTGAAGAGAAATATGGGCCCTTGCATCCATTTGTAGTTTCATCACGTGTCCCTCTCTACGGCGGATAGCTTACATCATTTTGGGCCTTCCCAGGGTCGGAAACAAAACATACATTATATATATTATATTTTTTATTGATTGCGACGGTAAAAACATGACACATCGTGGCCCATTGGATGCTTCTCTTGAGGCACATTTGGCTAGTCCAATGAAATTCCTTGGTTCTCGAAGGCCCGCCCCTCCCTAGAGGCCCTCACTTGACCCAAGTCATCACCTCAAATTTTGTAAGCGAATGGTGGAGGATAGAGAGGTCGCGAGATGGAGAAACAAAAGAGTGGCCATGAGAAGCGAATGGAAAAGAGAAAGCAAAAACTTAAAGACGACGCAGCAAAATGTGCAAAAATCACCGACTTATTCAAAAGCACAAGCTCAACCTCGGGTTCGGGCGGTGGGGCCGCCGGTACAACGACAACGAGCGCACATGTGGTGGAGAATGTAGAGGAGGAGGAGGCGGAGGAGATGGTGGTTCGAGCCGGGGAACCAGAGGAGGAGGAGACGGAGAGACGAGAGTCACGAGACGTGACCCAGCAGGGAGAGATTGAGGTTAGAATTCAGCTCAACACACCCGCTAGCTAGCCAATGCAGTGTAGCTATTCACCGCCTCGGCGTTTCGTTTCCCATTTATTGCCTGAAACCGAGACCAAGTTGTCATCCTGACTTTATCAAATCAGTCACAAACATGTACCCATTTGATATATTTTCATGCACTTCTCTTGTAATGTTGCGCCAGCATATATAAATCTTCCATTTGTCGAGCTGTTACAAGGTCATGTGATGTGTTTCAAGTTATGCTAGTGCCGTCCCGTCTAGAAATACCCTAGCTAGCTAGGCAGATTAGCTATTCACTGCTTCGGCATTTTTCCCATTTATTGCCTGAAACTAAGACTAAATGTGTCGCCCCCACTCTCTCAAATCAGTCACAAATATGTACCGATTTATTTTCGTACACCTTTCTTGTATTGTTTTGACAGCTTATAGAAATCTTCCATTTGTCTTGAGCTGTCAGCTGTCACAAGGACGACATGTGCGTCTTGTAATTGCTAGTGCGTGTTAGTTATGGCATCCCCCCTTTCACTTTCTCAAATCCAACAAATATCTTATTTCTACTCTACTGCTTGTCGTGTCTTGTGCAACTGTGATTTTATACAAAATGTATTTTTGTAATATTTTCCTTCTGTAATGGCATGCCACGTCATTATCAAGACATCTCGTATTATCTTAAGTGTTCTGCCTATTTGCACGGTAGATGGATAGGTAAGAAGCTGACTAGCCGTGCTACTGTTTAGGAATAGCTGATAGCTACGCGCTCACTCCAATTTGCATGACATGTAAAAACATGGTATATTAGCTTTGTTGTTGGCAATGTGTATCTGATATTTTAATCGTGTCTTCATGAGTTGCATTTTCCTGTGGTGGTCATGGATAGGCTATCCTACCATTCACCACGTTGTGTGGAAAGCATGAAAGCAATGGATGTTTCAATTTCTTCATGGTTGAGACAACGCAGTTGGATGTTTCAAGGCGTATTGTACACGGAACTTTAACAAGTTATGTTGGAAGCCTAAGCAATAAGAAGCGGTCACTTGGTTTTGCTGTGGTGAAAAAAATGACGAGTGTCCGAAAAAAAAACACTGTTAGACATAATGACTAGCTTACGCTCTTTTGATCTGTCTCAAGTTGCATTACAGTTTCTGCCTAGACAACTAGAAACGTTTTGGTGGGGGGGGGATTCCATTCAGTAAGCTATATATAAAAATGGCGCTTGGCCCTTGGGTGATCAAAAGTGCCCGGGCCCTTTTCAGATGCCAGTCCAGCCCTGCTTACATCGGACCATGAACGGATTCATTCGATACATGTTCTCAAACACTTTATCCAAACTTGTTGGTTTGAAGCATACTGATCCCTTGCGGTCACACTAAGCACAGTCTGGTGAAGCTGTGTGTTATCAGTCGTACACGGCCATAGCCTCCAGGTGCCATTCAACATACTGCTCATAAAGAAGCGCTGCACAGTGAGGATCGACTGCAGCGTATGTCGCAAAGCACCACATGAAATACCTTTACCTCAAACATGCTCACTACTCTGTGAGTGTCCTGTGGACACACACACACACACACACACACACACACACACACACACACACACACACACACACACACACACACTTACCAGCTGTGTGAAGTGTGTTCAGTGTGTGACAGCAGCTACAGTCATGCTGAAGCAGTGCAATGATATGAAGAAAGCCAACAGCACCACTAAGTGGAGGATCAGTGTACAGCTGCATTGTGGACGTCACTCTTCACAACAACTATATATTTATTCTAATAATGCTTAATACTACACAAATGTACTTGTCTTAGCCATTATAATTTAACATGAAAGTCTGTACATATTATCATTAGAAATCCATGGGAGTATGCATTATGGCTCCGTATGACTGCTAAGACCTGATAACCACTTGTATTTTATTCTAGTCCTAAATAATGATGGTAAAATGTAAATATAAACACAACAAAAACAGAAACGCTCTGAATGTTTAATTAAACCTGGAGGTCTCTATCTCATGGAGGGACTATACTTCAAAATCTAATTTGAATACCTTTCATATTTAATTTGGTGTCATGTTTACATTATGCCTGCTTTTATACAAATGTGTGAACATACGCACAAACACACACACACCTCCCTGGGAAGCGTCGTACTCTCGAGCTTTTGAATAAAGCTTGCTTTTTGTTTTTGACCCTTACCTGCTTCCCCTTGATTTACTGCACTTGGGTCCTGTTTCCCCAACCCTGACACATCTCAAATCGCACATGGCTGCTGTTCCCTCACTGGAAGTGACAATCACTGCTGAGCTAGCTAGCTAGCCATTAACCTTTCTGGTACCAAATCATTACAGACTGCTATATTAACCCTCTAAAATGTTAATACAAGAGTAATGTACGTTTGTCCCACTCACTGGGCCGAGGCTCCGGCACCGACTCCATGAAGCTCCTCTTCAGCTCACTGATGCTCGTGTGGTGACGCATGATCCCAGTCTGGGTCTTATCCAGGTCCTTCAACAAAAAGGAACAAGTCAGAACAGATGGAAGGGAAACAATGGCAGTCATAGGATGCTAGAACGAGTTTGAATAAATGGTGAAAAAGAGGAAAAGGAAGTGGAAGACCATTTGGAAAGAAAGGAGGTGACATATACACAAAGATAATGAATCACTCAGATTGAAAACCTAAATCATAACAACTGTCTGCCATTATCTAAATCTATTGGAAATTAGTTTTGAATGCATGTTTTTTTTTCAAGAACTACTTTACCAAAGCCTGCCTTTCCTCAAGGACATGCTGAGGTCATGGAAGAAAATGATTGCTTGAGGCAAACCCAACACCAGACTGCCTCGTCTGTCTCCTGTGATTTGTGATCCATGTTTGAGCCAAGTATCGGTCACAGTCAGACATTGAGTTTGCAAGCGTTTCTGAATCTCCATTGTCTGGCTCATGAAACAGAAACAAAGCAGCAGAGGATGCCTCCTGATTACTGTTCCACTGGCTCACACATTACTGCTTTCATCAGGGCAGCAAGAGGAGATGTTAAAGGTAACGGAACACAGAAAGTGTCATGTTTCTTAAAAAGCTGCATATGGTGAGCAGGTGTGAGCCAGGAGGTGAGTGTTGAACTCATCCCGCCTTAGCAGGGTGCAGGACAAAGGCAGCATAAAGGAGAATGAGAGGCAGTCTGTACACTCATTAATGCAAGCTCCCAAACATGTGTAAAGAAAGGAAAATAAATTATAAAAATGTTTAACACATGATTGTTAAAATGTTTAGTTTATTTATTTATTCACAATTATTGAATATTTACATACAGTGGAGGAAATAAGTATTTGATTCCCTGCCAATTTATTTAGTTTACCCACTTACAAAGAAATGAACAGTCTGTAATATTTATGGTAGGTTTATTTAACAGTGATAGACAGAATATTTTTTCAAATCCATAAATGTAGATAAAAAAAGATATAAATTGATTTGCGTTTAGTTGGGGGGAATAAGTATTTGATCTAAATGTGTCAAAGCAAAATGACTCACAGCGGCCATGCAAGCAGAAAAACATTATATATATATAGAGATATAGATATATATATATATATATATATATATATATATATATATATTGATACAGTTGCTGATCTGATATACATATATATATATATATATATATATATATGTATTTATTTATTCATCATTTGTTAATTCAGGTTGAAAAAGATAGTTGCAGCTCAAAAGATGACAGGGAGAGTGCAAGGAAGTGCCAGGATGCTCAGCATCACAACATTTCAAACGCCCAAAGTCAGACAGTTACAGCCTGGAACAATTTTTGGTTATCACCCCCAGCAAAAGCCCAAAAATCTGTCTCTGCAGAGAGTGTTCATTTGTAAAGATGGCACAAATCGCAAATGGTCACATGTTATATTGTACAGTGTGTTTGGCATTTTCCAAGCCATATGAAACAAATCCCTTCATAAGTGGAATGCAGGACTGGAAGCATGTCAATCAAAGAGTAGAGGAGCATGAAAGGGGTCCATGCATAGGGTGTGTGCTGAAGCATATTTCTTACGTGCATCAAAAGCTGATATAGCCAGTCTGCTACATGGTCCCCAAATAGTGTCCCACAGAGACCCAAAAGGAAAAGACGGCAAGTGTTGGAACGAGTTGTTGAAATAATTAAAGTCATTGGTAAGAGAAGACTTAGCTATAGAGGGACACAATCTGAAGCAGCGTACACATTGGATGACCTGAGTCTTGACCATGGGAACTTTTTGAGCTTGTAATTCTTCTTGTGAAATATGATGTATGTCTGAAGGAACATCTCACTGAGTGCATTGAGAAAAGTAAGAAGTTGTATCAAACAGGAGATCAGGGTTGAGGCTCTCTGGTGACATTTTTGTCCCAAACCACTGTGAATAAAGTCATCTCTACAGTGCAGCAACGTATACAGGAGACCATTGCAAAAGAGGTTAGAGAGGTTCAGATGTTTTCAGTGCAGATCGACACAACCCAAGACATAACATCCCAAGACCAGTGCTCTGTAGTCTTAAGGTATGTCAAAGACACCGTTCAGGAAAGGCTTCTTGCAGTGGTGAAGTGTGAAGCATCAACTGGCCAAGATTTTGTCACGGTCCTTGAGAAATGTGAATTGGAGAACAGCAACTGCATCAGTAATGCCACTGATGGTGCATCCAATATGCAAGGCCAATACAAAGGTCTTTCCGCTCTGTTGTCCTCGAAAGCACCAAACCAAGTGCATGTGTGGTGTTATGCACATGTGTTAAACCTGGTTCTGGCTGACACAACTGAAGTGGGTATTGCCAGTGGATCCTTGTTCTTACTAATGAACGATATTGCTGTGTTCTTTCGTTAGTCATACCACAGGATGAATGTGTGGGAGCAGGAAAGTCAAGACAGTCGACATAAGCGTCTTTCCATGATTGGAGAAACAAAGTGGCGGGACAAGGATGTTGCCTTGAGGAAGATTTTTGGGTCCTTTGGGAAGCCAGGCCAGTGTGTCTACACTGATGTCATCAGGGCACTGAAAAATATTGAAGGCCAGTTTAACCTGAAGACATCAGCGCGTGTCAAAGCAAAAGGGTATTTGGAGGGTTTAATGAGGTTTGAGACAGTTCTGACTGCTCAGCTTTTCCTCAGGATCTTTGAAGTCACAACACTACGCTCTAAATACTTGCAGACGCATGGTTTAGACATCTTGACTGAAAATGCCCTCAAGAACATTTTGAGTCAGTGAAGAAAGCTGCTGATGTTTTTGTTCAGTGGGCAAATACAAAATTGTCTGAGGAGGAATGTGATAGGGAAGTGGAAGAAGCTCTTCCAGAGAAAAGGATGAGGAGAACAAAGATGATGGATGGTGAAATGGCAAGGGATGAGAGCTTTGGAAATGCTAACAGTGCCTATGAAGCAGAGGTCCATAACCAGGTGATGGGCACAGTTACAGGGAGCCTCCAAAGGCGTTTTCTATCCCATGGTTCCCTCTATGGAGACATGGCTCTCCTTGACCCAAGAAACTTTACCAAAGTTTGTTTATCCGGTCTGCCTGATACTGCTTTTCAAGGGATGAGCAAATACTTACTCAAGTTTGACAGCAATGCAACTGCTGCTAATTTGCAAAGTGAGCTTAAGTGTTTGGCAGCACAATGGCCACGTCTGAACAGTCTGTATTGGATGAATACAAAGTTAGGACAGTGGTGGAAGAAGAGGCAGAAGAGAACAAAGACACAGAAGAGGAAGAGGAGGAACTTAAACTGAGCACCTGCAAAGCTTGTAAAAACTGCCCAGCATGTTGTTACCAGATTCTGACAAGGTACAACCTGTTAACAGATGCCTATCACATCCTTGGCCTAGGCTAGAAATTTCTCCTCACTCTTCCTGTGACCCAAGTAGCCTGTGAGAGAAGTTTCTCTGTCCTCAAATATATAAAGAATAGATTGAGGAGCACTACTTCCCAGGAACATCTCGAAGCATTTATGCTTATGGCCATAGAGAAGGACATCGTAATGTCCTTGGGCAGTGAGCTCATTATAGATAGAGTTGCAGAGACCAGTGCCCTGTTGAGTAAGCTTTTACTGCCACAGTATTGAGTACATTTTCATTAGCAACCTATAAATAAAGTTTCTATCCTCCAAGTTCAAGTTAATATAGGTAAGGGCTACCTTCTTTGTGACTGTTCTGAAATATTTTTGTTTTATTGTGGTTTTATTGATGTTTTGTTATAAATAAACACCTCAGAAATGATCATTGATTGTGTAATGTTATTATCTGTGAACATCTTCAGTCTATAAGGCTTTTGGTATTGTATCTTGAAACGCTGGCAAGTGGTTATTTAAACACAAAATCGCGAATGGGCTGTGGGCCTAAATTGTTGAAAAAGTCCTGGGCCATTTTTTTTTAGCCCCAGTCCATCCCTGGCAACAGGCGTTTAGAGAAATGAGAAATCCTCTCATCTGAGCCTCATTCTGATGTCCTTACTGATGACAGGAGGCACAGCAGCTCTCTGTCTGATGATAACTGTGAACATTTATATATTTACTTTATTCATGGTGTCATGGTGTAATGAGACAACAGCCTACAGATGCAGACAGGCTCTGGGATGATTTGAGGGAAATATTTTTCACAACTTGAAATTAACTGATTTAACTATGGAATATCCAGTAGACATGCTAAATAATATATATGTTTGTATACGATTTCAGGATCAAACAAGTATCAGAACAATCTCATAATAACGTTCCACTATCAGAGACTGGATATATTTCCCTCTCCTCTCTCCGGTCACTACAACAGGGAAATGAAATTACTGGACAAAAAGGTTTTATTTACAATGGTTAAAGTAAGCAGGGGTGACCAGCAGGGTGGGCATTTCACGACGGCCACGACCTTCATTGCCCCTCGGTCTGGCCGCGATGCCCCGAAAATAATTGTATATCCTTACGGCCACCATGTTGTGCCCTGATACTGCTAAAATCTCGAAGTTGCTTTAAAAGTGTCAGAGCGGTGATCTGGGCTCTGAACTGCATTAGTGCCTGTAGCTTGGATTGGTTGCGCGCACCTCACATGTCATCATCGCATCGTTCAATCATCACTGCAGCGTCTCGCTGTAAGAGTACAAGGAGGCCTCGTGTCTCTTTTTGTCCGTGGGTTTATTCACTTCTGAGACAGGTTACTGTCGTCCGGAACCACGGCAAAACAACAAAGAAGTATGTTAATTATCACTCACACACATATATACCGTTAGCTCTCCCATAGCATTCCCCCGTCTCTCTCTCTCTCTCTCTAGGAACCTCCCTTCTCCTCACCCAGTGGCGTTTTTATATGTACAAAACTGGTGGGGCACGAACAACTTAGATATATAATGGCTTTCTGTTCCATAGTACATGGAGTAAAGAGCGCTATCACAAAGTCAAACATAATAACAACAACCGTGATGCCTCAGCATGAACACATCAGACTGTAGGAAAACACAGACACTCGTCACCGTGGTTACAATAGCAATCGATCCATCGATACATAAACTATACTTCCGCTCCCCAAAGCTCCAGTAGATGGTCAACTTCTTTCATGTTCTGTTTGTATTATTTACCGCTGGTGATGTAGTCCAAGCCCTCTCGTCTCCTCTGCATAACTACACTTTTCGCACACACACCTACGGTCATCAGCTCTGACTTATGAGATGATGTTTCAGTGGGGCTGCGAGCGCTTTGCTCCACTTGTGATTTATTTTTTGCCGCACACATTGAATGAAAAACTACTCTCTTCAATGTGCAGTGTAGTAGAAAAGTGATTTGTTTTCCATCTCATTCATGTGTTTTTATTATCAGAAAGTGAAGTTGTTTATTTGTAAGCTCCAAATCTTAATTTTTCCCTAAATGGCCTTTGTGCCCTGGCATGTGGCCTTTGTGCCCTAAAAAAATCGTGACACAAAAGGCCAAATGGCTTTGCCCCTAAAATGACGCAATTCCAAGCCTGGTGACCAGACCAACCGAGACCTGTCCTGTCTGTCCGCCGCTTTTACGCACACTCACGCATATACACACTGTATAACACGCACCTACGACACACACACCTACAGCTACTAAAGCATGAAATGTATATCAGGCTACAGCCGCTGCATATGTCATTATGTGAAGCAGGTCATTCCAGAATTGGAGGACATTTCCTGTCCCACCTGTAAAAAGATAAATAATCCATGCCCAAAAGGCTAAAACATGCACTTGTGTTCAGGCATGGACTGGCCATCGGGCGTACCGGGCAATGCCCGGTGGGCCGACGAACATTTTTGGGCCAGGGCTGTCATAATTTAATAATGAAGGGGAAAAAAATCCACCGCGACGGTATTTGAGACACGAAACGGCCCATTGGTTGATTTTCTTGACGGACATTGGGGTTGGCCAATGACATCTCTCAGCCCTCCCGCTGTCTGACAGCAGAGAGAAGTGAGTTTCAGTCTGTGAAATTGTGAAAATGGATAGTAGGCCTAATAAACCACCACAAAAGCGCAAGGGGGGCGCACAGAAGCTGCGAGACAAAAGGCTAAAAATCCTACAAGTGGACGCAGGAAAATGTGTCAAAATCACAGAAATGTTCACCCCAAGGTCGACTGTTACAGCGGATGCAGGGCCGTCGACATCGAGTGCACAGGCTGAACGAGTGGAACACAGCTTTGATGTGCAATTTAGTAACACAGAGGAAGGCGAAGTACAGGTGGATTCGGAGGAGGTGGAGAGAGACGTTACGGAGGAGGAGGAGGAGGAGGAGGAGGAGGAGGAGGAGGAGGAGGAGGAGGAGAGAGACGTTGCCCAGCAGGGACAAATTGAGGAAGAGGTCAGAATAGCTACGGTAAATGTTAGCAGAATGAAGAGGGACGGTTCATGCAGGGAGGGCTGTTGTGTGTGTGTGTGTGAGGGCTGGGTGACCACCTGCTATATATTTTGGGATGTGTGTGTATCTTCACCTAATAGTATCTGGGGAGATTGTAGGCTAAACGCATGTAAATGCTCAACATAGGAAATAATTACAGGACTCATTTTATTAAGTCAGACTTAAAACATGCATAATAATAGTAGCCTATAGAGTTTTGTGCACAATCGTTGCTGGTTTGGAGGTGGTCACCCTAGTGTGTGTGTGTGTGTGTGTGTGTGTGTGTGTGTGTGTGTGTGTGTGTGTGTGTGTGTGTGTGTGTGTGTGTGTGTGTGAATAGCCTTTGTTTTCAAATAATGCTATAGACTCGGTGTCCAACTTAGAGTGTTATTTTTGTAAGTTATAGTTTGCAGGTGTTATAGCTTACAGTTATTATCATGTAATATTAGTGAAACATTGCTTTCCTGAAATGGATGATAAATCATTGGTAACCAGAGAAATAACACCAGTGAAATTAACATTCCTGCCTCTCTCTCTTTCTCTGTGTTTAGTCAAGCCAGACTGTTGAAATAGGAGTGGAGGAGTCACAGGGAGATCAGGCAGATGTAGACTATTTTAGCCGCCCTCATTCCACAAAGAGGCAGGAATTCTTTAAGTTTCACCCACAACAGGATGCCACAAATCCTGTCGTCCAGAGGCTCTTCACTAGAACGGACGACATGGCATGGAAATGGCTGACTTATTGTGGTCAACGTCATGCTTTATTTTGTTTTCTTTGCCTTGCTTTTAGCAAACCCAATGATCCAAGTACTTTCATTAGAGGAATGACAGACTGGAGGCATGTGCACCAAAGAATAGAGGAACATGAGAGAGGCATGACACACGGAAAATGTACTGAGGCATACTTTTTAAACTGCTCCAGAGCAAGCATTGGTCACCTCCTTGAGGGAAGACAGTTGACAGGACACCGTGAGCAGGTTAAGAAGAGACGGCAGGTGTTGGAACGTGTAGTGGAGGTTGTGAAAGTGATAGGGAAGAGAGGCTTAAGCTACAGACAGGAGCACAATGAAGCTACATACACCTTGGACATCGACAGTCTCGACCATGGCAATTTCCTAGAACTAATTATATTGTTGGGGAAATATGATGTTTGCTTAAAAGAGCACCTCAGCAGTGTAATTGAAAGAAGCAAGCAGATCCATGCTTCGGGCACACAAGGCAGAGGCTCTCTGATCACCCTCCTGTCCAAAACAACTGTGAATGCAGTAATCGATGCTATCAAACATTTAATTCAAGAGAGAATCTCTGCAGACATTAAGAAAGCAGGGATGTTTTCTGTGCAGCTAGACACAACTCAAGATATTACAGGGAAAGAGCAGTGTTCTGTGATTTTGAGGTTTGTCACGGATGCAGTCCATGAAAAGCTGGTTGCAGTCGTACAATGCAGCACAACTACAGGACAGTCATTTGTGACTCTGTTAACTGAAGTCCTTGAACGTCTGAAATTAGACATAGGCCTGTGCATCGGCAACTCCACAGATGGAGCCTCTAATATGCAGGGGCGATACAGAGGTTTCTCTGCATTAATGGCATCCAAATACCCCACCCATCAGCATGTGTGGTGCTATGCACATGTCCTGAACCTCGTGTTGTCCGATACCACCCATAGTGTTATTGAAAGTGGATCACTATTTGACCTGCTGAACAACATTGCTGTATTTATCAAGGAATCATATACAAGGGTGAGTGTGTGGGAGACCGAGAGCCAGGACAAGAGGCACAAACGCATTTCAACAATTGGAGAGACGAGATGGTGGGCTAAACATCATGCCCTGAGGAAAGTTTTCGGAAACTATGGCAGACCTGGTGGCCTCTTTGTTGAAGTGGTGTCCACACTCTCTGCCATAATGAAGCTGGATACACTTGCATCAAATGCACAAACCAAAGCCAGAGGATACCGAGATGGCTTACTCCGATATGAAACTGTCCTAACAGCTCAGTTATTCCTCCGGATATTTGAGTTCACCTCACCACTATCAAAATACCTACAGACCAGAGGAATGGACATCCTCTCAGCACATAGGATGGTCACCACAACACAAGATTCACTGAAAAAGATAGCAAGAGATTTCCCGGCAGTCAAAGATGCAGCTGACTGTTTTGTCCATTGGGCAAATGAAAAGCTAGAGGAGCACGATGAACTAGATTTGGAAGTGGAGGCTGCACTGCCTCAAAAAAGGGTGAGGAGGAAGAAAGTCTCACCAGGAGAGATGGCCCAGGATGAAAGCCTGAGTGATTCAGAAAAGGCCTATGAGGTCAATGTTCACCACCAGATTCTTGATACAGCTGTTGAGGCCATGCACCAAAGATTCCTCACCCATGGCACCCTGTATGCAGATTTATCCCTCCTACATCCCAAAAACTTCCCACTTATCCAGACCAGTGGCAGTGCGCTCCCTGAATCTGCACTTGAAGAACTCAGCAAGTGCCTAGTTGTGTATGACAGCAGGGCAACTGTTACCAATCTACAAATTGAACTGAGAAACTTGGCACAGCAATGGGACAGGCTGGTACAATCGCCCTTGGATGACTACACAACTAGAGCAGTTGAAGAGGAATCAGATGATCAAGAAGAGATGGACATAATAAGCAAAACCTGTGTCTCTTGCAAAGAGTGCCCCCTGTGCTGCTACAAAATCCTTCTCAGATTTAATATGCTGACTCACGCATACCCCCTACTTGGGTTGGCATACAAGTTTTTGCTGACCCTGTCAATAACTCAGGTGTCCTGTGAGCGGTCATTTTCAACCCTCCGCTACATCAAAAACAGACTGAGGAGTTGCCTGTCTGCCAGCAATCTGGGAGCCTTTATGTTGATGGCCATTGAGAAGGATGTCCTTGTGTCCCTTGATACTGACACAGTGATTGACAGAGTTGCGGAGAAGAGCGAATTAATGAAGAAAGTGCTTTTTTAAGGTGAGATTTATGATAAATAAATACATTTGTGTTAAATGAGTGGTTTAATTACACGTTTTGACAGAAAGTAATGTGATTATTGCTTTGCTCTCTCCTCTCCTCTCTCAGGATTATTGGAGGGCCATTCAACATTTTCTCAACCAGCTGCCCTGTCCCTCAGGGATGTTCCAGGGATGTGCCTTTCATTGGTGTGGCTCACAGGCATTATTCACATTTAGCATATTTGGAGTGAAGGTTTGGGTTTGCCTTTCCCTGATGTGGAGTTCACATGTGTTCTTTTTCTTTCATTAGCACCAAGGTCAAGCAGCCTTTTGTCTCAGCATATGGTGCCACTTTGAGGAGCTTTTTTTTTACATGGATGCATGGTCTTATTGTAGGCCTAATTGTCTTATTTGTATAAACAGTATATTTCTTTTATATTATTATTAAATACTGAAAAGACATTTCTAGCAGTGTTTCTTTGACAACCACTTTCACTTCAAGATGGGAATTGTGGCACTGTAGCCATCTCTCCCAAGATGAAAGTCTCTGTAAGTAAAAGAGCGTATACATTTTTTTAACATGTTAAACTCTTAACAGCTCTGCCATGTAGGCTACTGCGCTTTATTTGTACTTTTTGAAACACAATGTGCACATATATCCTCTGGTATGTCGTGTGCCTCAGCATATCGTATAAATAATCATTGTGGGCCGCCATGGCCAAAAATGCCAGGGCCATTTTTTGGTCCCAGTCCAGCCCTGCTTGTGTTAAATGTTGTCCCTAGACAAAATGTAAAATCAGTTGTAGAAAAAGTGATTTCAAAATATTATTTAAAATATCAAATAGCTCTAAAACAGCCTCTGAAATGGCATTTTGCTCTGTCCATATACTTCTTGGTGATCAACTTGCATGTCTAATTTAACATTTAAAATAGGCTTTTTACATTTTTTGCTATTTTTGTGTTAATACGTACATGTCTTTTGCAATTGTCATAGCAGTTGGGTAAATCATAAACCTATTTTAAATAACAGTCATTTTAAACTGAAGGTGTGTCCCTACATGACACAGAGGAAATAACATCATCAAGCCATGTGCTACTGCTATGGGTAGACCAAAGCTCAGTCCTTTCTTTTATTTTTCATATTTATCGCATCCTCTCAGTCTAGAACAACTGTGGCACTCCCGCCCGCTCAACCCTGTTACTCATATCATCACAATAAGACAAATTCAATTCAAAGTTATCTTTCTTTATGTAAATAACTAAGTTTCTCCTTGCCTTGAAAGTAGCATGACATTCTGCTGTTGGAGGCATGAATTCCTAAATGATAAAGCTAAAATAAGCATTGATTTGCAACTTGTTCCTATCATTCAATCAATAGGAAATGAGACACAGGGTTGCGCAATAGTAGTACAATTTATTATTTTTAGAAAAATTACATGTTTATATATCATTTAGCATAATCTACATGTTTTAAAGTTTCCCAGGATCATGAATTCCTTGTTCTGTTTATTTTAAGTTGATTGCTATTGATTTTGAGGTTCTAGCCCTCATTGAGCGCTGTTGAAAAGGAACAAATAAAATATCTAATGGAAAGTGTACCATTGATGCCTGAACTGGCCAAATCATATTGTGTGATGCTTTACTACCTCTTTTTATCAAATACATAACAAAAAAAAAAGAAAATAAAGGATTAATTTTTTTCAAGTTTTGAAGTCAAAATGTCCTCCAATTCTGGAATGACCCATTTATGAGAAATAATTTAAGCAGTTAAATTATTAAATAAAAATCTTCTAACGCATCCCCTGCTTGTTGTACTACATCCATACATGTTCTTGAAGATATAAATGCTGTTGGTTTCTAAAATGAATGCATTCGATTTTAATTATGATTTCTTTTTAATTCAATGTCATTAAAATGTATTTTTTTTATATATCTTAGTGTATGTAAAAAATATTGATATTTTTTATCTATTTTCCTTTTTTTAATTAGAATTTTTCATTATTCATTTAATTAACTTAATGATTTTTCTATATCATTTTTTCTCCCAATTTTTTTTACATCCCTCGGAGGTAGTGAGGCATCACCCTAACCTTTGCATATCTGCTCTTATTTCTTTTGGTGTTTTTACATTTTTATAATATCCATCTGTAGTGTATGTTTGTCTGAAGTGATTTCTGCAGCACTTGTGTAGTAAATCAGAAATCCTTTATTAGTCATAGACAATACTTACCAAAATTAAGCATGCATGTTTTTCTAAACCCATTTGTGTATCTTAATGTGAGAACATTAATGTGTAGGACACAACTGTACAACAAGGTAGTCATTTATAATTCAACACAAGAAAAGAATCACCGAATTTATGCTAAAACATATTCTTTTCAAAAAAAGGCACTTCACTTTATAACAGTGGCACTATGGAATATTTCCCAAAATAAAAACTCAGTAGGAGAAGCGTTTGATATTTTCTTTTGATATTTTGACTATTATTTTATTCAATTCCATTTTTTCAAATGTTTTTTTTATGAATTTATTTAATATTTGACTATTTTTGATTATTCTTTGTTGTAGTTTTTTATAATAATAAATAATAATAATACATTTTATTTGTATAGCGCTTTTCTAAAACCTCAAAGACACTTTACAGAGATACAATTCATAAAAACATAATTAAAACACAACATTCATTTACAGTTTAAAAGCAGTTTTGAAAAGGTGAGTTTTGATCTGGGATTTAAATAGGGTGAGGTCGTGGCAGTCACGGATGCTTTTAGGGAGTAAGTTCCAGAGGGAGGGGGCAGCGACAGAAAAGGCTCTGACCCCCCAGGTCCGGAGTTTGGTCCTGGGAGGAAGTGAGAGGAGATTTGCGTCTGACAAGCGGAGGCTGCGGGAAGGAGTGTAGTGCTGGAGCAGGTCTGTGAGGTATAGGGGGCCTGGTGATGGAGGGCATTCTGGATGAGGAGAAGGATCTTGAAGTGGATGCGTTGTGGGACGGGGAGCCAGTGGAGGTACTGCAGGCCAGGGGTGATGTGGTCACGGGAGCAGGTGTGGGTGAGGAGACGGGCGGCTGAGTTATGGATGTACTGGAGTTTATTGAGGAGTCTGGATGGTTTACCATGGAGGATGCTGTTGCAGTAGTCTAGTCTGGATGAGATGAAGGCATGGATCAGGGTTTCGGCAGCAGAGAAGGACAGTGATGGGCGGGGACGGGATATATTTTTGAGGTGGAAGAAGGCAGTTTTGGTGATGTGCTTGTTGTGGTTCTCAAAGGAGAGGTTGCTGTCGGAGATGACTCCAAGGTTTCGGATATGAGGGGAGGCAGTCAGCATTGTATTGTCGATGGTGAGGGATAGGTTGTTATTGTTTTTGGTAAGGGATGTAGGACCGATGATGACCATGTCAGATTTATCCCAGTTTGAGGAAGTTGTTCTGCATCCAGGATTTTATGTCAGTGAGGCATGAGATTTGAGATGGTTGAAGTGGTGATGGATTTAGTTGAGATGTAAAGTTGCACATCCTCAGCATAGCAGTGGAAGTGGAGACCGTGGCGGCGTATGATGTTACCGAGGGGAAGGAGGTAGAGGATGAAGAGGAGAGGACCAAGCACCGAACCCTGGGGGACACCTTGGGCAGGGGAGCAGGGGGGTAGGTGCAGTTGTTGATGTTGATGAATTGATGTTGGTTTGTGAGGTAAGACTGTAGCCAGGAGAGTGCAGTGCCAGTGCTGTTGAGGGAGGTTTCGAGCTGGGAGAAAACAGTGGTGTGGTTGATAGTGTCGAAAGCTGCAGTGGGGTCAAGGAGGATGTACTGTTAATCCGGTTTTCTTGTAGAGTCTTTCAAGTTGGCGTTTTCGGGATTTCATTGTGTGGAGTTCAGGAGTGTACCAGGGTGCGGAGTGAGTGAATGTGACCGTTTTGGTTTTTATGGGAGCCAGCTGGTCGAGACAGGAGGAGAGTGTGTTGTTGTAGAAGTGCACAAGATCAGAAGGATTATCAGACATCAATGGAGGGGGCGGCGGATAATATTGTAGAGATGGCAGCAGAGAGAGCGTCGGGGGAGAGAGATTTTATGTTTCTGAAGCGTATTTGACGTTTTTCTTTGGGGGCAGGGACTGGTATGTCCATTTCCATAGTGATGGCCAGATGATCCGAGATGTTGAGGTTCAGGCTGGAGAGTTGGTGAATTGTAAGCCCAGTTGAGCAGACAAGATCCAGGATGTGTCCACGGCTGTGGGTGGGGAAGTTGATGTACTGGGTGAAATTGAAGCATTGTAGCAATTCCAGGAATTCTGTGGCAGTTTTACTGTTATTATCATCAATGTGGATGTTGAAGTCCCCCAGGAGGAGAACGGATGGTGAAAAAGCACATAGTTGAGTCAGGAAAGCACAGAAGTCGGAGAGAAAGGAAGGGTGTGTGTGTGTGGTTGGGTTCCCCGGAGTAATCCCGTTTCCAGCAGTGTGTCGATGTTATCTGGAGACAGGTGGTGGTTAAAGTTGTGGAGTTCAGACACGAAGTACAGCGGCGGCATTGTCAGGTAGAGTAGCGTTAGCACGGAGCTGGTATCAGCAGGTGACAGAGTGCCGAGTGTCTGGTGAAGGAGAAGCGTTGTCCACGGCAGGAGTATCCAGGGGTTAATCCATAGCATGCCCACGGAAACACAGAGACAGTCCGGCGAGTAGCAGAGGTAGACTGACAGGCTACAGGCTGGGTTAGCCTTACCTTAGCCTCCAGGAATGGTAGGACGCCTGTTGCGGTGGTGGGTAGAGCTGACCATACCGGGAAGAGCAGATCCCGGTGTGAAAAACAGTTGGCTTCGGTGTGGCTGGTGATGTTACTGACGAGGACAGTTGAATCTGATGGTAGACCGGTAGCAGGACAGTTGAATCTGATGGTAGACCGGTAGCAGGACAGTTCAATCTGATGATAGACCGGTAGCAGGACCTCGGAGAGACAAGCTAGCAGGTGAGGCTGAAATGTTTGGTTCAATGTGGTGTATCCAAATGCCTAGTAGGATAGCTTTGCAGTACAGATGAAAGTAAGTTAAACAGCAAAACATACACAACAACAGTAACAGAGCGGCAGCCAAAGTGCGCCAGCGTCTGGCAGCTGAAAAATCAATGAGAGACTGTGCATATATATTATATTTATAATTTTACATTTAATATTATTTTCTTCATTCTATATTTAAGTTTCTTGCAACATTAAGTTAAATCATTTCCTTCTATATTATATGTATTTCTTGTAAAGGTTTTCTATTATTAATTTCGTGTTTTACAGAATTTATGTTTTAAATTATAATCATTTTTTAAAAAGTTAATTAAATACTTTACAATTTTTCTCTCCTTTTTATAATATGTTATTGCATTTTTCTTCCTCTCAATTATTAACTTACTGGTAAATGCTTTTTATATTATTTATACATATTTTACTAATTTCTTTCTAAATGTTTTGAGTAGATTATTAAATTCAGGTTAGAGAATATTTCTTCTACAACATATTTATGTGTCCTGTAAAGTTTATTTAAGTATTATTTTTATATTTTTTGATGGTCTTTCCTGTGTCCTATCTTTAATGTGAACATGCATCCCTCCTAAAGAGTGAACAGCCTGCAGTGAGTTCAGCCTTGTAAAACAGAGCAGAGAAAGAAACCATAAAACCCTTTCCGGTTCGAGGTGTCCCCCTGTAAGCAGGACATTTTAGGCAAATTTCGAGCTCTGCTCCACTCTGTTTTGAGATCAAAGCACTCTTGCAAAACAAGGTTATTTTTCACGACTTGCATAACAATGTAAATCTTCACAATTCCCGGTCACTCCGCACATTTTGAGGCCTTTTTTTGGGCATGTCGCAGCGACGCTAGTAGACTAGTAGCGGTCCAAGATTCTAGGAGGAAGTTGAAGAATTATATGACTGGTTATGCAAGATAAACGTGTGTGTGCCGCTTCACCTCAGGCAATAAAATAATAAGACATGAACAAAGAGAGACAGCAGCCAAAATGATTGCAGACAGAGAAACATGGAATTAAAAATGTTTTTGTTTTACTATGAGGACTTTAAAGATCAGAGTTTATAGCTTGATGACAGGAGGATATGGTTTCAGTACTCACATTTCTTCTGGATCTTGGCTCAAAATAGTTTAAAAGTTTTAAATAAGTGTTTGTTCTTTGAGTTATTCAGTTTCAGAGTCCTGACTGATCGATTGCTTT
The DNA here is from genome assembly GCF_036324505.1 of Eleginops maclovinus. Taxonomy (NCBI): domain Eukaryota; kingdom Metazoa; phylum Chordata; class Actinopteri; order Perciformes; family Eleginopidae; genus Eleginops; species Eleginops maclovinus. The sequence goes on along the minus strand of NC_086361.1, from coordinate 2,439,176 downwards.
ACATCCAGTGATGGGCAAGTTACTTCCAAACAGCATACAGTACAAATGACTTATTACTGTCTTCTTAAAGTAATAAGTTACATTACATTATTACTGTCTCTGAACTGTAATGCGTTACACTACTTTTGTGTTACTTTGAGTTACTTTCACCAAAATAACCTCTAAAGTATGGCTTTAAATGCTATAATGTAGTTTATTGCAGCTCATTAATTAAAGCTATCTACCTATCTGCTGAACATTAGGGAAAGAGCTAGAATTTAAACTCATGCTCCGTTTAAGTGGGCTGAATAATATGTGATACCGGTAACATGACGTCTCTGTGTGTTATTACTAACATGTTAGTGGAGCCTCTGCACGGCCCTGTGACCTGCTGTATATGAGCGAGTCTCTATGGCAACGTTAGCTCACCTGGTCATTGGTGTGAGGACAGAGGCTGCAGATCTTCAACACTCTGCCACGAGTCTCTGAACTTCTTGGGTTTCAAGCAGCAGACCCAGAGAAGGTTACCTTCTGTTGCTTCGGCCTGCGCGCTCTCCTGTCTTATTCTTTTCTTTTCTCAGAGCCTGCAGCTCTGCATTGTGAGCCTGCAGCTCTGCATTGTGAATCTGTTTCTGCAGCCCTCTTAACCAATAGTAAACAGGCTTACTGAGTTACTATTCTACCTGCACAATTATTGCTCTGGTGTCAGAATGTCTCTCAAATGTTTGTGATTTCTTAGAGACAAAACACCACATCATTTAGGGTTAAAATGTGTTGTAACTGCGTTACTGAGGATTCTAACATATATTATGTTACCCACATTTCAGAAGTAATGCGCTATATTTCTGCGTAACGCGTTACACCCAACACTGCCTACATCCCATCATATCTTCTCTGCAAACTCTACGACTGACTGCCCTCAGCCCTCAGGAAAACAAACAGACGGTAACACTCTTCTGTAAAATCCCCTATGTCTGTTAGAGAGTTGGCCACTAACTAAAATGAGGCTTTGCATTGTCAGCTTACAATATATTGTTTGTGGGAGATTGAACAAAAGAAAGCAACGGCAGTGGGTAACATCACTGACTTGAAGTGATTCCCCAGAGTGAGGAACCCCCCCTGAGTTTAATACAATACTGCTTAACCAGCAGAGACTGAGTCGAGCCCTCACTGACTTGATAGTCTCCAGTCTGCAGTGTGGACTCTCCAGAAGATCTCTCAGCAGCTTCATCATCAGCCTGATGTCTGCAGCTCAGTCAACACAACTCTCTCAGATTAATCTCTGCACAGAAGTAAAAGATGGAGAACTGACATGAGAGTCTGCAGGGTGGACTCTCCAGAAGATCTCTTAGCAGCTTCAATCCTGAATCATGCAGAGCATTGCCACTCAGGTCCGGCTCTCTCAGATGGGAGTGGTTGGACTTCAGAGCTGAGAACAGAGCAGCACAGCTGGTCTCTGATGGACTGCAGTCCCACAGTCTGAATAAAGAACACATGATGAAGTTTAGAAAACAATGTTTCAGCTTAAAATATTCAAGGTTTATTAATCTGTTCAGAGATGGAGAAGTAGAGGATGTAGAAGTTTAGAAAATGGAAACTTCTTCAGGTTAAAAACAGTAAGATTCAGAAAGAGAAAAAGAGCTCTCATTAATATTAAACTTCACATTGGAAGCTCTGCTCCCTCTATAGTAACTCATGATGTGCAGCCAGACAAATCAAACCCTCAGAAACGGATTCAACTCAAGATCACAAGGTTTGCAAAGAAGCAGCCCCTCAGTCTGAGTAAAAAACACATGATGTAAGTTCAGAGAACAATGGTCCTGCTGGAGATAGTTCAAAGGTTACTCATCTTTTAAGACCTTGAGAAGGTTTGGATGCCAATTTCAATAATGATGTAGATACTTGTATAAATGTGATAGTAGATAATTAAACATTCATTGATAATGCATCAGAACAACCTCATGCATCTCCCTCACACAGCTCATCAGTACTGACAGCATCTCCACTCATTCATGGAGCACAGTGAGAGTCTGTGGAAGCTCAAACACTGTCGGTCACACATTCACTGTCTCTGCTGTTATTCTTACAAATATTCAGCCGTTTAGAAAGAAACGTGAAATAATTAAAATATCTTTGTACTCAGGTAAATTATGGAATTATAAATAAATGATAAATACAGTACAAAAAGAAAAACACATGAAGTACAGACCGCTGTCTGTCAGCTCCAGCTCTGTCAGAGAGGAGGGGCCAGACTTCAGAGCTGAGGCCACCACTTCCCAGTCTAGGACTCCACAGTAAGGAATTCTGTTTCAACACATATTAACACGTGTTAACATAAAAGAAGGGGAAACATTATATTTACTTCATGCATTTGATGAACAACATTTTTGAATATAATGATGTGATTAACATTGGATGTTCGTCCGTTTAATATTTAGTTGAGTGTGATATGATCCCATGTCTGTCACTTCTTTGCTAGCTACCTTCTAGACTAGAGAAGACTAGAGTAAAAATAAATCTGATATTACTCTGTGTCTGATTTAACGATAAAGAAACTGCAATAATGTAAAGATAACTTCACTGATTTTGTGAGATACTGCATGTGATCACATGCTGCTCTGATTAAATATACTTCATTTTTTTGACAAGGAAATGATAAGAAAAAACTGTAAAATGTTGTAAATATTTTTAAATCATTACAATAATTGTGTTAATTCAATTTTGCTCTCAGAATGTGAAACAGCAAAACGCTGAATCATCTTTATTTGAAAAACTAAACTTCATATCAACACTAATTAATACAGTTAATCACATCTGGACTTACACAGCCTCTCTGCAGTTCCTCACAGCTGGAATCAGTCTCCACGGTCCGTCCTCTGATGTGTTGTAGTTCTCCAGGTCCAGCTCATCCAGAACCTCCTCTGACATCCGTAGATTGTAGGCCGAACCTGAGTAGTGTTTCACAGAGAGTCTGTTTGATCTGTTCTCTGACTTCAGGAACTCTGTGATCTCCTGATGTACTGAGTGGTTGTTCATCTCTGTCAGACAGTGGCAGATGCTCCTGTCATCAGAAATGTTAGAACTTCTTATCTCCTTCAGGTTGCTGATGGCTTTCTGAATGAATTGTGGACAGTTGTTTGTGCGACCCAGCAAGAGTCTCTGGTTGGACTCCAGACGGAGGCTGTGGAGAAAGCGGACAAGCAGGTCCAGGTGGCCATTTTCACTTTCGAATGATTCCTCCATGGCTCTCTTTAGGAAGACATCCAGGGATGGGTAATCCTGATCACTGCTATACCTGTTGTCATTGACCCAGTCTTCCTGCAGGAAGTCCTTCAGTACCGCTGTGTCTCTGTTGGTGTAGCAGTGCAGCATGTAGACTGCAGCCAGAAACTCCTGGATGCTCAGATGAACAACGCAGTAGAGTGTTTTCTGGAAGATCACACTCTCTCTTTTGAAGATCTCTGTACAAACTCCTGAGTGCACCAAGGCCTCTGTGACATCAATACCACAGCACTCCAGGTCTTCTTGGTAGAACATGATGTCTCCTTTCTGCAGATGTTCAAACGCCAGCCTCCCCAGCTTCAGAAGAACCTCCCTGTCAGCCTCCATCAGCTGCTGTGGACTCGTCTCATGTCCCTCATGGTACTTCTGCTTCTTCCTCTTTGGACCTGCAGGAAGTGTGAGTACATGTCAGTAAGGGTGTTGGGCAGCTCTCCTCTCTGGTCTGTTGTCTACATGTGGTCCAGAACTGCAGCAGTGATCCAGCAGAAGACTGGGATCAGACACATGATGTGGATGCTCCTGGAGCTCTTGATGTGAGAGATGATCCTGCTGGATAGTTCTTCATCACTGGATCTACTCCTGAAGTACGCCTCCTTCTGGGCGTCAGTGAAGCCTCGGACTTCTGTCACCCTGTCCACACACTCTGGAGGGATCTGATTGGCCACTGCCGGTCTGGAAGTTATCCAGACGAGAGCTGAGGGAAGCAGCTTCCCCCTGATGAGGTTTGTCAGCAGCACGTTGACTGAGGACTGCTGTGAGACATCAGACACAACCTCACTGTTTCTGATATCCAGAGAGAGTCTGCTTTCATCCAAGCTGTCAAAGATGAATAGCACTTTACAGACAGCCAGCTGCTCTGCTGTGACCTTCTGTAAGGTCTTTAATTAACATTGCGATTTAAAAAAAATCAATGTTGAGCAACTAAAACCAACCAACCTGTTTACTGAAGAAATGTCACTTTAACAGCTTTGTAGAAAGTATGAGTGGGTAATATTACGTTACCAGGAGTCAGCATAATTTGGTCAGCCATCAAAGATTTTACCACACTGACTATAATTGGGTAACTACAATTTAAGACATTGTTAACAATATTGCTGATTAATGGTGAGGTGGGACTTTTGGCAATATTTAATTTTTCAATGAACAAAAATGTGATTTAGGACCTAAATTTGCTTGATGTGCTAATCCTGCGGGCCCACCACCTACGGGAAACAACGATGGGGTCGGGTGGGCTGCCAGAAGGGTGGCAGTGAAAGCAGAGGGTCTCGACGGACCAGACCCGGGCGGCAGAACCTGGCTTTGGGGATGTGGAACGTCACCTCTCTGGGGGGGGAAGGAGCTTGTGCGGGAGGTGAAGCGTTATCAGTTGGTTTGTTAGAGTTTACCCCAGTGGACGAGAGGCCGCATGTTTTGGACACTCGGGTGAAGAGAGGGGCAGAGTTGTCAAATGATCACCTTCTGGTGGTGAGTTGGGTCGAGTGGCAGGGGAAGCCTCTGGACAGCCCTGATAAGCCCAAACGTGTAGTGCGGGTGAACTAAGAACGTCTGGAGGAATCCCAAGTCCAGGAGGCCTTCAACTCACACCTCCAGCGGAGCTTTTCAGACATCCCTGTGGAGGCTGGGGACATTGAACCAGAGTGCTAGTAGACACCGGTGGTCAGGGAAGCCTGAAGAAGATTGAAGAAGGAGGCATTCCGGGATATGTTATCCCTGGGTACTCCTGACGCAGTTGCAAGGTATCGACAGGCCTGAAGGGCAGCAGCCTCAGCCGTGGCCGAGGCAAAGCAGCGGGTGTGGGAGAAGTTTGGAAAAGCCGTGGAGAAGGACTTTCGGTCGGCACCAAAGTTGTTCTGGAAAACCGTCCGACACTTCAGGGGGGGAAGCAGGGAACCATCCAAGCTGTGTACAGTAAGGATGGGACGATGTTGACCTCAACTGATAGGGTGTTAGGGCGGTGGAAGGAACACTTTGAGGAACTCCTGAACCCAACAACTCCGCCCTCTATGTTAGAGGCGGAGCTGGAGTATGAAGGGGGATCAACTCCAATCTCACGGGGGGAAGTCACTGAGGTAGTTAAACAGCTCCACAGTGGCAAAGCCCCGGGGGTGGATGAGATCCGCCCAGAAATGCTGAAGGCTCTGGGTGTTGAGGGACTGTCATGGTTGACACGTCTCATCAACATTGCGTGGAAGTCGGAAACAGTACCGAAGGAAGGGCAGACCGGGCTGGTGGTTCCTCTTTTTAAAAGGGGGGATCAGAGGGTGTGTGCCAATTACAGAGGCATCACATTACTCAGCCTCCCCGGGAAAGTTTACTGTAAGGTGCTGGAAAGGAGGGTCCGACCGATTATTGAACCTCAGATTGAGGAGGAACAATGCGGTTTTCGTCCTGGTCGTGGAACGACGGACCAGCTTTTCACTCTCGCAAGGATCCTGGAGGGGCCCTGGGAGTACGCTCATCCGGTCTACATGTGCTTTGTGGATTTGGAGAAGGCGTATGACCGGGTTCCCAGGGAGATACTGTGGGAGGTGCTGCGGGAGTATGGGGTGAGGGCGTCTCTATTCAGGGCCATCCAATCTCTGAACTCCCAAAGCGAGAGCTGTGTTCGGGTCCTCGGTAGCACGTCGGACCGATTACCGGTGAGGGTTGGCCTCCGCCAGGGCTGCGCTTTGTCACCAATCCTGTTTGTGATATTCATAGACAGGATTTCGAGGCGTAGTCATGGGGGGGGGGGGTCTAAAGTTCAGTAGGCTAAGGATTGCACCACTGCTTTTTGCAGATGATGTGGTCCTAATGGCTTCATCGGTCTGTGACCTGCAGCACTCAATGGATCGGTTCGTGGCTGAGTGTGAAGCGGCTGGGATGAGGATCAGCACCTCCAAATCTGAGGCCATGGTTCTGAGCAGGAAACCGATGGACTGTCCACTCCAGGTAGGGAATGAGGCCTTACCCCAAGTGAAGGAGTTCAAGTATCTCAGGGTCTTGTTCTCGAGTGAGGGAACAATGGAGCGTGAGATGGGCCGGAGAATCCGAGCAGCGGGAGTCGTACTGCAGTCGCTTTACCGCAACCGTTGTGACAAAAAGAGAGCTGAGCCAGAAGGCAAAGCTCTCTGTCTACCGGGCCATTTTCGTTCCTACCCTCACCTATGGTCATGAAGGAGGGGTCGTGACCGAAAGAACGAGATTGCGGATACAAGCGGCCGAAATGGGATTTCTCCGCAGGGTGGCTGGCATCTCCCTTAGGGATAAGGTGAGAAGTCCAGTCATCCGGGAGGGACTCGGAGTAGAACCGCTGCTCCTTCGCGTTGAAAGGAGCCAGTTGAGGTGGTTCGGGCACCTAGTGAGGATGCCACCTGGGCGCCTCCCTAGGAGGTGTTCCAGGCACGTCCAGCTGGGAAGAGACCGAGGGGTAGACTTAGGACCAGGTGGAGGGATTATATCTCTTCGCTGGCCTGGGAGCGCCTGCGAATCCCCCAGTCAGAGCTGGTTTATGTGGCCAGGGAAAGAGAAGTTTGGGGCTCTCTGCCTGAGCTGTTACCTCCGCGACCCTGACGGATAAGCAGGAGAAGATGGATGGATGGATGGATGGATGGACCTATTTGAATTAATATCTTTGTAAATGCATAAAAAAAATACATATTTAAAAAACATGTTATTAGGTTTTTAAACGTGTTTTTACTTTTCATGTTTTAGTCAATTTGTAAATATGTGTAATCAGTGCTGTTCAGCCTACTTTCAGCTACAGAAACAATATTTCTATATTTGTATATGTATTTATGACTTCTCATTTTGTTTTTACATTAACTTCATTCCTGTTCATATTTCTATATCTATATTTTGTATTTCTTATTATGTATACACCTCTTCTACATTCATTTTTCCATCCACATCCATATATAAAATAACAATGGCAAACCTCAAGAGCAACATCTGCTATACTTAACATTTAAATAGAATAAAACTGATGTGAATAGTTGCATGCAGGAGAATTCATCGGGACATGAACCAGTGACCCTTCGGAGCTTAGTCCAAGCCCATACAGACTGAGACACTGCCACCCACAAAGTCCTGGTATCATAGAGTGATGAAATGATTTTTCAGGAGATGAATGATGATGAAATGATGATGATGCCAGTCTTGTACAGTAGGTGGCGGTATGCACCTTTAAGTTGTTTGCAACCTGCCTTATTCCAGTGAAGAAGAATGGATGGGGTGCTTGGCTCCTCCCACTAGATCAGGTGAGCTGCTCCCGGGGGCGTGGCCTAGTGTTCAAAATCGAAGGGAAATGTTTGGCGTTCTGGTTGTGTGGAAAGACTGAGGAGGAAGATGGACGCCATTCCCTCCAAAACTGAAGGTGAGCTGCTAATTGGATGTATTTCTCAGAGTGGTGAAGTTATGTTGTGTTTTTTTTATTGGAAGTTAGCTTAGCAATGGTTCCCTTCAAGAAAAAGCGTTTTATTTATTTTTGGGATGTTTGGGATTGGTCAGCATGTTTGTTTTTAGATCTGTGCTCACTAAGTGTACTTGCTCATGGTATAGGCCTAGTGTTCACTGACGGTCACTGTGTGTAGGTAATCTGCCTATAACTGCCTAATTTGCCCCACAGAACTGTCTCTATATGGCCAGATAGCACTGCATTTTGTTTTGTGCTTTTGTTTGTGTGATCCAATTGGTAATGCAGTTTTTCTGATGTTTTATCATTTGGTTGACTGATTGATATAATGTCAGGACCAGCTGAGTGAGGGAGACTCTTTCTTTGCTCAGCTCCTGGCAGTACAGGGCTTTCTGTTGATAGGAGAGGGGCTCACACAAACTGAAAGGAAACTCAGAGCCTTTTTATGGGGAACAGGCATATCATAGATAGATAGATGGATAGCAGTGATGTCGGTAACTCTAATGTGACCACTTTTTTCAGTAACGAGTAATCTAACGCGTTACTATTTCCAAACCAGTAATCAGATTACAGTTACTTAGCCAAGTCACGGTGCGTTACTATTTTTGTCATTTTCCTTAGTAAAAGACATGTTTGCTTTCTTCTTGCGTCTCGGAGTGACGTCTATGCGACAATTAAGTCACGTGTTCAGCACGAGGACAACTCTGGTGTAATACCACGCAGCCACACAAACGTAAACAACAATGGAGGGAGGAGAGAGATGCGCGTTTTCTAGCTGGAAATACAGTCACTATTTTGAGGTTTTTGAGTCAGCTAAAGATGACAATATTAAGGTTCGTTGTTCTCTGTGCTGGAGACAAAGTGCTATCTAGCTTCAAAAACACTACGACAAATGTGAAGAAACATTTGGAGTCGCAGCACGGCACAGTCAAACTTACAGAGCAAGTCCCACCAGGTGGAGCGAAGCAGAGAGCTGAGACTAAAGCAGGAGGCCCCCCACCACCCAAACAACAAAAGCTGGACCTCAGTGCAAAACCAGTTAAGTGGGGGAGAGATGAAGAAGTTGGTCGGGCAGCATGATGGACTCATTTTTATGTTGAGACGGCGGCAGGTGGGGGGGGTGTTGTCGGCAGGTCCTCTGAATAGTTCAGGAGTTTGATTTCATGTTATGTAGAGTGAGGCCAGGTGCTTCAGATTTCTCTAGGTTAGTGGCTAAAGATATTAAATAGAATTGGACTCGTACAGCAGCCATGTCTCACTCCACGCTTCTGAGAGAAATGTTGTTCTTTTGTTGGCTAATTGTCAGAGCGCTCTGTTGCTTGTATACATTAATTTAATTATGTCATGTTGTATCTGCCCTCAGAACAGAGTCTACCTCCAGAGGTCACAGCGACTTATCAGCCCTTGACCCCTGACCACCGACAGTATACATATGTGAATGTGGTAATGTCTCTTTTTGCATAACTTGCACACCCTACACACAACTTCCCGCCTACAAATCCCTTAATGGGCGGACACCTTCCCGATCATAAAGAGCTGGTTATACCCTACTGTCCCACTAAGGCGTTGTGTTCCACAAATGCAGCGTTGTTGGTTGTTCCAAGACTCTCTGAAAGTACAATGGGATCAAGTGTTACTGTGTTTTTCCCATGCTGCTTCAAACTTGAAGGTTCTGTATCTAAATTAGTGTGTCTGTGGTAACAAACACTTCTCGGATACGCTTATCTATGGGATGTATATATTGTTTTTTCTCTGCAACTGGCTGTTTCCTACACTGCTTCTAACTTGAAGGGCAACACACACTACACACAACTTCTCGCCTGCAAATCCCTTAATGGGCAGGCACCATCCGATCTTAGAGCTGGTTATACCCTACTGTCCCACTAAGGCGTTGTGTTCCACAAATGCAGTGTTGGTTGTTCCAAGAGTCTCTGAAAGTACAATGGGATAAAGTGTTACTGCAACTGTCTTTTTCCCATGCTGCTTCAAACTATAAGGTTCTGTATCTAAAGAAGTGTGTCTGTGGTAACAGAAAACACTTCTAGGATACGCTTAACTATGGGATGTGTCTTTTCAATGTTTTTTCTCTGCACCTGGCTGTTTCCTACGCTGCTTCTAACTTGAAGGGTAACACACCAAACACACCCTACACACACACTTCTCGCCTACAAATTCCTTAATGGACACACACCATCCGATATTAAAGAGCTGGTTATAGCCTAGTGGGACAGTAGCGCTTTGTGTTCCACAAATTCAGGGATATTTGTTGTTCCCAGAGTCTCTGAAAGTACAATGGGATAAAATGTTACTGCAACTGTTTTTGTCCCATGCTGTTTCAAACTATAAGGTTCTCTATCTAAAGAAGTGTCTGTCGTAACAGAAAACACTTCTCGGATACGCTTATCCATGGGATTTACATCTCAGTGGTTTTACTCTGCAACTTGCTGTTTCTTACGCTGCTACTAACCCAGCCTTCCTTGTAGTTCTTTGTGTCTGTCACTTGGTATGTTGGCAGCATTGAAGGCGTCTCCTGCATCCTGAGTCGTGGCTGTCCCTGTTGCTGTGTTCCTGCCTGACGCTCACCTTACTGCTTCTTTGATGGCAGCCAGAGGACTGTCGACATCCACCTGGATCGATCCTCATCATCTTTGAAATAGACAGACTGTTTTCCAGCGTTTGGACTACCTATGTTGTAAATATAGTATCTCTTTTCTTTCTCTGTACCTGAATACTCTTAATATGTTAAATGTGTCTGCTACCTTTTTGGTGTCCCCGTTGAAGTTGATCGTCTTCTAAATACGCACAATATAAAGAGCTGGTTATACCCTACTGTCCCACTAAGGCGTTGTGTTCCACAAATGCAGTGTTGTTGGTTGTTCCTAGAGTCTCTGAAAGTACAATGGGATAAAGTGTTACTGCAACTGCTTTTGTCCCATGCTGTTTCAAACTATAAGGTTCTCTATCTAAAGAAGTGTGTCTGTGGTAACAGAAAACACTTCTCGGATACGCTTAACTATGGCATCTACATCTCAATGGTTTTACTCTGCAACTGGCTGTTTCCTACGCTGCTTCTAGCTTACACACACACCTTCTCTCCTACAAATCCCTTAATGGGCAGGCACCATCCAAATCTTAAAGAGCTGGTTATAGCCTAGTGGGACAGTAGAGCTTTGTGTTCCACAAATGCAGTGTTGTTGGTTGTTCCTAGAGTCTCTGAAAGTACAATGGGATAAAGTGTTACTGCAACTGTCTTTTTCCCATGCTGCTTCAAACTTGAAGGTTCTGTATCTAAAGAAATGTGTCTGTGGTAACAGAAAACACTTCTAGGATACGCTTAACTTTTCAATGTTTTTTCTCTGCACCTGGCTGTTTCCTATGCTGCTTCTAACTTGAAAGCAACACACGACACGCAAAACACTCCCTAGACACACGTTCTCGCCTACAAATCCCTTGATGGGCAGGTACCATCCTATATTATACCTGTATTCCCCTCGTCCCAAATATGTATGCAACTAACCAATCTTCCTAGGAGTTTTTTGTGTTGGTCACTTGGAAGCTGGTCCCACAGAAAGCATCTCCTGAGTCATGGCTGTCCCTGTTGCGGTGTTCCTGCCTGACGCTCGCCTTACTAGTTCTTTGATGGCAGCCAGAGGATTGTTGACATCCACCTGGATCGATCTTCATCCTCGCCTAGGTAGGCACAGGATATTTTCAAGCATTTGGACAAACTTCTTTGTTTTGTCAATGGGATAAAATGTTACTGCAACTGTCTTTGTCCCATGCTGCTTCAAACTATAAGGTTCTGTATCTAAAGAAGTGTGTCTCTGGTAACAGAAAACACTTCTCGGATACGCTTATCTATGGGATTTACATCTCAATGGTTTTACTCTGCAACTGGCTGTTTCTTACGCTGCTACTAACCCAGCTTCCTTGTAGTTCTTTGTGTCTGTCACTTTGTATGTTGGCAGCATTGAAGGCGTCGCCTGCATCCTGAGTCGTGGCTGTCCCTGTTGCTGTGCTCCTGCCTGACGCTCACCTTAATGCTTCTTTGATGGCAGCCAGAGGACTGTCGACATCCACCTGGATCCATCTTCATCTTCTTCAATATTGACACAGGATGTTTTCCAGGGTTTGGACTACCTGTGTTGTAAATATAGTATCTCTTTTCTTTCTCTGTACCTGAATACTCGTGTCCCAAATAAGTATGCCACTAACCCAGCTTCCTTGTAGTTCTTTGTGTCTGTCACTTTGTATGTTGGCAGCATTGAAGGCGTCTCCTGCATCCTGAGTCGTGGCTGTACCTGTTGCTGTGTTCCTGCCTGACGCTCACCTTAATGCTTCTTTGATGGCAGCCAGAGGACTGTCAACATCCACCTGGATCCATCCTCATCTTCTTCAATATTGACACAGGATGTTTTCCAGGGTTTGGACTACCTGTGTTGTAAATATAGTATCTCTTTTCTTTCTCTGTACCTGAATACTCATGTCCCAAATAAGTATGCCACTAACCCAGCTTCCTTGTATTTTTTCTTTCTATCACTTGGCAGACTGCAGCATTGAAGGAGTCTCCTGCATCCTGAGTGGTGACTGTTGCTGTGGTCCTGCCTGACGCTCCCCTTACTACTGCTTTGATGGCAGCCAGTGGATTGTTGACATCAACCTGGCTCGATCTTCATTATTTATTAAATAGACACATGATGTTTTCTAGCATTTTGATTACCTATGTTGTAAATGTAATGTGTCTTTAATTTACACACGACATCTATTGCACTTCTGTCCATCCTGGGAGAGGGATCCCTCCTCGCTTGCTCTCCCTGAGGTTTCTTCCATTTTTTTCCCCCATTAACTGTGGGGTTTTGTGGGAAGTTTTTCCTTATCCGATGTGGGGGTCTAAGGACAGAGGGTGTCGTATTCGTAATCTGTACAAACTGTAAAGTACCATAATAATAAATATGCCAGATGAAGGCTAAAGACAAGGATGATTGACTCTTTGCTTATTCTCCATAACGCATAGCAGGAAGATTGCGCATCCATGCTTAACAAGCCTACTTAGTACTTTTTTTGCATGTACCAATCTGTGACGCTAACTTTACATGAAGGCAAGTTAATTTATAATTTATATGTTGAACTTAATATATAAACCCACTCTCACCAACTGTCTCTCTTCAACTGAACCGTTCCAAATCAGACCTCATCATCGGTCCCCCATCCCATACCAAAACCCTCCAGAATTTCAACTTCACCTTTGACAGACACACTCTACGCCCCCTGCCCCACATCCGCAACCTCGGAGTCATCTTTGAAATTCAATCACCACATAAATCACATCACCAGGACTGCCTTTTTTCCACCTCAAAAACATTGCCCTGATGAACCTCCGACTCCCCGTCCACCAACGACTTGACTTCAAAGTCCTTCTCATAACCCACAAAGCCCTCACCAACCAGGCCCCCTCCTACCTTTTCACACTGCCTCTGCTCCTCAGAAGCAAACCTCCTGTCCATCCCCACCTGTGCCAAGCACCGAACCTGGGGGGACAGAGCCTTCTCTGTCGCTGCCCCCTCCCTCTGGAACTCACTCCCACAACCCATCAGAGACTACGCTGACCTCACCACCTTGAAGAAACTCTTAAAAACTCACCTCTTCAAACTGGCTTTTAATGTGTGATAGTTATATTGCTTGATTTTAATGTGACTTTTACTTTATTTATCTGTTGTCTTTTATGTACCTCTGTAAAGCGACTTTGAGCACCTGTAAAGGCGTTTATGAAATAAATGAATTATGACTACGATAACATGTGACAGTGTATTAGAACTAAAATCGCAGGCTAAAGCTAACGTTTGGAGCAGGGGTCACCAAACTTTTTGAAACTTAGAGCTACTTCACCTTTCCACACACTTTCAGATGTCTGCTCATGCACATGTCCAAAACGTTTCTACATCTGCAAATGGTTAATCCACATTCAGGTCCATGTGAACATAATTTCAAAAGTTCAAAATATTGACTATTGCTCACACAGTCATACCCTGATGGATTTAACAAGTCTTGTTTATATATCGGGCTATGTATATACCTGTGTTTGCAGTAAATCTTCTCTTGTAGTTGACAACAAACCAAATTGCCCTGTTTTATCTTCGCAGCTAGCAAAGTAAGCTGCAGACTAGCTTTAGTTACCAATAAGAATGCTCAATAAAACAGTTGCTGATCAACAAAGTTTCAATATAATGCAACAAAGAAAAATTGCAGTAATATTAAATGACCGTGGAGCTATCATCAACATCATAACACAATGGCATTGAATTAAATTGCAATGAAGTTACAAACGATCCACAACATTAAAGAGCATGGGCTCAGCTTTGTGCTTTTCTGTGTCCACAAGGCACCAAAAGTTTGGTGCATCCTGATGGCCTTGAGGTGGAGGTAATTCTGCAACGTTAGGACTTCAATCTCCACCTGTCCAGCATCCACGTTGAAGGTTGCACTTACTTGCTCAGCAATGCATGTCATGTCCACTTGCATGAAAGGATTTGAAATGAATGACACACACGGCTCAAGTTGATCAAAGTCACAAAACTTTTTCTCAAACTTTTCCCCAAGTCTGTTTATGACTTGAGAGTACCTTTCTGCAGCTTTGTCAAAAGCCCCAGATGCAGAAGCATTGTCATGCAGCACTGAATGCACAGAGGGAAAGTACAACACTTTTTTCCCCCCTTAGAAAATGCTCATAGCTTTAAATGCATTTACAGCACTTATCATGTCAGTAACAGTCTTGCCTTTGCCTTGCAGTTCACAGTTCAAATGGTTCAGTTTCCCAGTGATGTCTATTAAAATGCAAGGTCAAGTATCCACTCAGTGTCCTCGAGCAGCGAGGTGTCTTCCCCTTTGGATTGCAAGAACACTTTGATTTCACCCAAAAGTGACAAAAAAACGCTGCAAAACTCTTCCCCTGCTGAGCCATCGGATCTCTGTGTGTAATAACAGGTCACCATATTCAGCTGACAGCTCCTCCAACAGCACTTTGAATGTCCTGTGTTGTTTGGCTTTGGAGTGGATGCTATTTATGATTTTCATGACAGGGGTCATCACATGATCAAAGCCGGTCACTTTTGCACATAATGCCAGCTGGTGAATGATGCAGTGGTAATGTAGACATGTTGGGAAAGCTGTGTCACCTTTGCAATGCGCAATGCAGCCTGCGTGTTGGCCCGTCATTGCGGGAGCCCCGTCTGTAGTTACCAACAGCTTTTCTAATGGTACCTTCTTCTCCACGAAGAAGCTCTTCACCGCGATGTAAACGTTGATGAGACACCTGAGAACGCATCTGAAGCACATCGCATAATTAAGACTGATCTGATAAAAGACTCCGGAAGAATTAGAGAGGGAGTGAGGTATATTCTGTAGCAATGTTTGTGAAGATGATGAAGAAGTCTCCGGAGACACCAGCTTGTAAATAATAAGGTTATTACAACAGCATAGTATCAAACACCAACACGGGCAAGACGAGGTTCCCAGAGCCAATTTTGGAAGTCCCCCCGAACAGTCTTTGTGCATACACTTTATAGGAGAAAATATGTGTGCGTATCCAAAGTGTGTGTGCTCACCTGAGGTAATCATTAACAATGTGTGCCCCCTAAGGTGACATAGGTCAGTTCATAGGGGCCCCCTGACCTATGCCAGATGTTGTTTTTCCCTCTCCTATCACCCAACATCACTCTTACCCAACCTATGACCTCAGAGAGTATCTACCTTTGTATATCACCAGATTTAATACACCACAGGAGTATCTCCAATATGGATTTATTGAAGTGGAAGGGATACCGAAATGTCTGATATGCCTGCAGTGCAGTGGCGGTGCGTCAATAGTGGGCGCTTGGGCGCCGCCCACCCTGACTTTTTGAGTTAAAAAACGTTATATATACAACATAATTGAAATAAGAAATGTACCGTGTTTATGGGTTAAATGTGTATGGGAGACCACTGTCAAGAACCGCTAAAATGTGTCCGGACATAATATATTGCCATTCGCCTTTTCTGAGAATAGGCAGGTCGGCTACCGTCCGTGGGCGCCGATAACATGGGAGTCTATAGGAGAGCTTATACCTTTCTCAGTCATTTTAGCAAGGATAGCTTTTCATTGGGGGATGAAACTTAGATCTGTGGGCGCAAATCTTTGCGCCCACAGATCTGGGCGCAAATCTTTGCGCCCACAGCCAATGGCATTGTTTCTTAGTTCAATGTGACATTCTTAGATACGCGATTGGACTATTTCGGCGAATCAGCATCGTTATCATTCCCTAACCACAAGCGTAAAGAGCAGCACCGTAGCTAGCTGAAACTTAGATTGAGTGAATATGGCGACATCGATGGCTGAGAACTCCGTGCAAGCTCTACTTAAAACACCGTTTCATCGACCATCAGATGTCGAAAAGAAGAAATTGAAAGACTTGGGACCCGAGCGTCCGGATTTAAACATTCAACAGACGACCACTGATCGCGGGAGAACCTACACTCGGACTTTCTCCTCAAACTTGTATGCTAAGCGGAATTGGTTAGCTGGTTGTACAGTGAGCAATGCCTTTTTTTGTTTCCCTTGTCTGTTATTTCAAAGTCCTGGGACTGAAACACTTTGGACTACAACCGGGATGAAGGATCTAAAGCACTTCACACAAAAATGTAAGAAGCACGAATGTGGCCGCAGCCACCTAACCAACTGTCTTAAGCTAAACCTCTAAAAAAGTGCTATTTAAACCGTGCCGCCCAACTGCGCCCCCCCCCAAAAAAATGTTCACCAGCCGCCACTGCCAAGCACTCAGATTATGTAAAAAAAAGACCGGGCTTTTTTTGAGAGGAAGGGCGAAGACTACTGCCAGCAACGAATGGTTAATGTTACGTCTGTTTCTGCTAAAGCACAGCGGGCCTCCTACCTGGTAGCGCAGAGGATTGCTAAGGTGCGAAAGCCTAGCGGAGGAACTGCTGCTCCCTGCTGCGGTGGATCTGTGTGAGGAGATGGTGGGGAAAGATGCGGCTGCTGTAGGAAGTGTTTTTTTATTCGAGGCCCGGGAGTCGATTAAAAAGAAACGAAGTGAAGCCCCTCATATACGTTTCAAAAGGAGTATTTTTTACAAAAAGTAGGTTTTTACAAAAGTTTCACAGCTGTGGCTCAATAGCCCGGGACACGCATCCTCAGGCTGCTGACTGAGTGGAGCTCATCAGTAGTTACTGTCTGGCGGTCCGGAACAAAAGAGAGCGATTTCACAATACAAACATGTTTTATAGAACCATCCCTTTCCGGCCATACAATAAACAACTTCAAAATAAGACGCTCTCCGCTCTCGTGCTCTCGTGCTCTCATTGGTTGGTAGTGGGGGGCTGGATCCTGTTGGCCGCTTGTCACATGGGGTTCTCCAGACTCTTCTATAGGCTGACGTCGTCGGGGGTGGGTCCTCTTATGACGTCACCGTCGCCATCTTGTTAGTGATGTCCTGGAGCTCTCATCTACGATATTCTATTATGCAATCCTTCTGAGGTTTATCAGTTATTAAACAGGCAATAGTATCTGTGGCAGCCGGGTGTGGTTAGAGCGCCGGCTGCTGGGGTGAGGGGAGTGGCTCGGCCGGAGACCAGACAGCTGATCGGAATCAGGTAATCAGTCAGTTAATATAAAGCATGTTGGTAACCTGGTTCTGGTCTGTCTTGCAGTAGGCTGGGTCCTGGGAAGCCGACACACCCCGTCCTGGCCTTGCCCGTCCTGGAAGTGCCGCGGAGCTGTCTTTTGTTTGCACGTTTCTGACGAAATAAACGCTATTATTTTGGCCCAACCCCGAACCCTTCCGTCTCTTGCCTTCTACCTGAGCGATCCTGCTCACAGTGGCGCCTGAACAGGGACTTCAACCCTGGACCCTCAGATGACAGAAGGAGAAAGCCCGCTGGGCCAGGCCCTCCAGCGTCTCGCCCTCATGCAGGAGAGCACCACTGCCCTGCAACGTCAGCAGAGCGAGGCTCTCCTCGAAATCGCCTCCAGCCAGCGGGAGGACCGTGCTCTCCTGCGGGAGCTGCTGCAGCGTCCGGCCGCCCGGGAGGCCGAGCCGGTGACCAACCCCGCCCGGCCGCCGCAGATTGCCCTCCAGAAGATGTCAGCCGACGACGACCCAGAGGCATATCTGGACATATTTGAGGGCACTGCGGCGGCGTGCGGGTGGCCGGAGGAGGAGTGGGCTGTGCGGCTTCTTCCCCTGCTGGCCGGGGGAGCGCAGCTAGCCGCCCACAGCCTGCCAGCGTCCGATCGACATGAGTACAAGCAGCATATGCAGCAGTTGGGGGCAGTGCTCGAGTCCCTGAGGCAGACGGGGCTCACGGCCAACCCGAAGAAGTGTGCGGTTGGGCGGAGGGAGGTACGGTATCTGGGGTACCACTTGGGCGGCGGGCAGGTGCGGCCACAGATAGAGAAAACTGCCGCCATTTCTGCCTGTCCGGTGCCCAAGACGAAAAAAGAGGTCAGGAGGTTCATGGGGCTGGCCGGTTACTACAGGCGGTTCATCCCCGCCTTTTCGGAGCTGACCAGTCCTCTGACCGACCTGACCCGAAAGGGTGCTTCAGATCCGTTCCAGTGGACGGAGCAAGGTCAGCTGGCGTTTGAGAGGGTTAAGAAAGCCCTCTGTGGAAAGACGCTTCTGTTCACCCCTAACTTCTCTCTACCTTTTGTTTTGCAGACCGACGCCTCGAACAGTGGGGTGGGGGCCGTTTTGTCCCAGCAGGTAGAGGGGGTCGACCGCCCCGTACTGTGCATTAGCCGTAAGCTGGCTCAGAGGGAGGTGAACTACAGTACGGTGGAAAAGGAGTGCCTCGCCATACGGTGGGCGGTCGGCGCCCTGCGTTACTACCTCCTGGGGCGCCCTTTCACCCTCTATTCGGACCATGCCCCGCTCCAGTGGCTCCACCGCATGAAGGATGCCAACGCCCGGATCACTCGTTGGTATCTGGCGTTACAGCAGTTTAACTTCAAGGTGATCCACAGGCCGGGTAACCGTATGGTCGTGGCTGATTTCCTCTCCCGCTCGGCGGGGGTGGGGGGGAGTCAGCTTTCGGCCGGCGGGATCCCGGCCTGAGTCGGGCGGTGGGGGTATGTGGCAGCCGGGTGTGGTTAGAGCGCCGGCTGCTGGGGTGAGGGGAGTGGCTCGGCCGGAGACCAGACAGCTGATCGGAATCAGGTAATCAGTCAGTTAATATAAAGCATGTTGGTAACCTGGTTCTGGTCTGTCTTGCAGTAGGCTGGGTCCTGGGAAGCCGACACACCCCGTCCTGGCCTTGCCCGTCCTGGAAGTGCAGCGGAGCTGTCTGTTGTTTGCACGTTTCTGACGAAATGAACGCTATTATTTTTGCCCAACCCCGAACCCTTCCGTCTCTTGCCTTCTACCTGAGCGACCCTGCTCACAGTATCATTGAAGCATCAATGAATGAGAGGTAGAGGCGGTGTGTTTAGTATGTAACTCCACACGTCCTTCTCTCTCCACTCATATATACAATACAATATTAGCTTTATGCTATCTGAGGCTAAAAACAACATCCGGTAATACTACCGGAATTGGACAAATAGGATCCGTCCAGAAACAGTGAATTATCTTTTAATGTTCCGCTCCAATATATTGATTATTTCTAATACTGCCAAATTGAGAAGTGTACCTCTGTCAAAGACACCATCAGACGACGAATTGAGGACATGTCTGCTGATATCAAATCACAACTGCTGGAAAGACTGAGAGGGTCTAAATTTGCGGTTCAATTGGATGAGTCCACTGATGTATCCGGCTCTGCGCAGCTCATCGCGCTGGTTCGCTACACATGGGAGGGAAGGATTCAGGCAGATTTTTAATTTTGTCAAGAGTTGACGAGGTGAGCAACAGGTGAGGAGATTTTCAATGTTATAGATATGTTCATGGAGACTTGCAATGTCAGTTGGGAGAATTGC
The DNA here is from genome assembly GCF_036324505.1 of Eleginops maclovinus. Classification (NCBI taxonomy): domain Eukaryota; kingdom Metazoa; phylum Chordata; class Actinopteri; order Perciformes; family Eleginopidae; genus Eleginops; species Eleginops maclovinus. The sequence goes on along the minus strand of NC_086361.1, from coordinate 2,419,557 downwards.
ATTGCAATTTTCGCGGATGGGGCAGCTGCCATGACCGGCGAAAGAGTGGGGTGGTTGCTCGTGCCAAGGAGCGCAATCCAATGATGATAGCTACCCACTGCATGCTGCACAGGCAGGCTCTGGCGTCAAAATCATTGAGTCCTGAGCTACACTCCGTTCTCAGCAGGTGGTATCTGTGGTCAACCACATCAATTGTAAGCCACTGCAGTCCCGTTTATTCGGCCAGCTCTGCAGGGAGATGGGCGCAGGACAGGACACACTGCTGTTCCATTCAGAGGTGCATTGGCTCGGCCCCGGCCGTGGCGCAACTGGCTGGGGCACCTGCACCGCACGCCGGCAACCTGGGTTCGATTCCCGGCCCGTGGTCCTTTCCGGATCCCACCCCGACTCTCTCTCCCACTTTCCTGTCTCTCTCCACTGTCCTATCCGATTAAAGGCAAAAAGCCCCCCCCCCCAAAAAAAGAGGTCCATTGGCTCTCCTGTGGAAAAGTGCTACAGCGGGTGTACGAAGTGCGCTCAGAGCTGTGTGAGTTCATCCACAATGACAAGCCAACCACTGCAGCACTCTTCTCGGACCCCGAATGGATCGCACAGCTCGCTTACCTCGCAGATGTGTTCAACTTATTGAACGAACTCAGTTTGTCCGTTCAAGGCAGATATGCCTCTATCCTGGAGGTAAGCGACAAAATCAAGGCATTCCATGCCAAAACAGCGATCTGGAGAAGGCGGGTGCAAAATGGCATTACAGACATGTTCCTCCAACTCACAGAGTTTTTGGACCCAAACCAAATACCAGCTGAGATTGTGAAAAATACAATCGGTTCGCATCTCGTCTCTCTTGGTGACTATTTCAATGACTATTTCACTGACGTTGACGCCGATGCCTGGGACTGGGTGCGCGACCCCTTCGTTGCCCATACATCAGTGCGGGGTCTCAGTGGAAAAGCAGAGCAGGAGCTGCTGGACCTGGCATGCGACGGGACGCTGAGAATCCGGTTCGGCCAATGGGGGCATGTGGACTTTTGGCCTTCGGTTGAACAGGAGTATCCGGAAATCGCTGCTGTTGCCATGCGGGTGTTGCTCCCCTTTCCAACCAAATACCTGTGCGAGTCATCATTCTCAGCGCTGACCTCCATGAAGACCAAGTACAGGGCTCGGATGGAAGTGGAGAACGACCTACGTGTATGCCTCTCATCTACTTCTCCAAGGATGGAGAAGTTGTGCAGCGAGAGACGGGCCCATATCTCACATTAATGGTAAGAGCTCTCTCTCTCTCTCTCTCTCTCTCTCTGTGTGTGTGTGTGTGAAAAAAAAAACATTTCCTACATGTATACACCACCTTGCCTAACGTCTTTGGATTTAATCAAGAAACATTAACCCTGTATAATGTTAACCAAAACTGTAACATTATGTGATATTACTAAAACGTATTATTGGGAATCGCGAGAAGTTTCAGAGCGACAGAGACACAGAGCATCCCCATAACCATGGTAACTCACTCTCACTCCTGCCTGGTGCGCATGGCGCGAGAGGAGAGAGAGAGACGCAGAATTGACACTGACTGAGATTACTTTGAGCAACATGCATGGGAATAAATTACAATATAATACATTTGTGTATATTTCTCGCTATTCAGATGGTCTGCTGCCTGGTGCTGCTGTTGCGCAATGTGCAGTAGTGTCCTCTTTTCGCGCCATGACATTATCAGTTATGAATTACTTTTTCACTGCTTGAGAAAATGGACTTGTGGCTCATTATTATGTAAGAAACTGCCAATCAGTGTCGGAACGCTGTTCTGGATCGTTCCGGCCCACTTTAACCCCTGTGTGTGTGTGTGTGGCTATGTGTGTGAGCAACAGAAATGTCAGATATGTTGCATTTATTGATTTAGTTTGATATGTGTGTCTTCACTTGCAGAGAGAAGCAATCAGCTTCATGGATCACTCCACTCTTGCAGCACTCCAATAGTGTCCACAGCTGGCTGCCATTACAAGTAGTGGTTTGGGATTGTAGCAATGCAGTTGCAGTTGTTTTGCAATTTACTTGATATATGTTGGAATGCAGGTATGTGTTCAATTGTTTATAGCCTGCATTTATTTTGTGATTAGACTTTTATAAATCATTTAATTTTAACTAAGAGTGAAACACTTGATATGTTATCTTTATTTGTGTGTGTGTGTGTGTGTGTGTGTGTGTGTGTGTGTGTGTGTGTGTGTGTGTGTGTGTGTGTGTGTGTACGTTCTGAAATGGACTTCAAATGATCACTTTTCCCTTGATTTCCCTTTGATATTGTGTTTAGGTACAGTGTTACTTGCAGCTAATTGATTGATTGTTTTATGGGTATTCTGTGTTGAGATGGTGCAAACATTTTTAATACATATCTTATATCTTTCTAATACATTTCTCTTGTGTTGTTCTTTCACATAACTAAGACTATAGAAGTGTAAAAAATAGGCGACGTCAGATTATTCCAAGAGACATACATGTCAAGTCAAGTCAGTTTTTATTTATATAGCCCAAAATCACAAATCAAAATGAAGGGGTCCTTGGTGTACTCTCTATCTTGTAAGGGGTCCTTGGTGTACCCTCTATCTTGTAAGGGGTCCTTGGCTGAAAAACAATTGAGAACCTCTAGTGTAGGGAGTGAGATCCTCTGGGCAGAGTTCACGATGCGCTGCAGGCTGTTGTGGTTGGAGGCGGTGCAGCTTCCAAACCACAGCATGATGCAGCTGCTGAGGATGCTCTCAGTGGCGCCTCAGTAGAATGAGAGCATGACGGGGGGGGGGGCTCCTGCTCGCTTGAGCTTCCTGATGAAGTAGTGGCGTTGCTGGGCCTTCTTTGCCAGTGCAGTGGTGTTGTTGTTCCAGGTGAGGTCATCTGTGATGGTCACACCCAGGACTTTGGCGCTGCTCACCTGCTCCACAGCAGCACCATTGATGGTCAGAGGGAGGGGGGGTTGATAGTGGGTTCTCCTGAAGTCTTCTCCTCCTTCAGTCATTGTGGGTTGAGAGAAAATAGCTTGTAGAAATCTACACAAATTAGCTCGCTCAAGTTCTAGTTCAGTTTGCTAGCTCTGCCCATAGACTGTATGGCTCTGCCTAGCTCTGCCTCTCAATAGTGCGTATCCAATCAGAAGACGTGCACGTGCTAACGTTAGCGTACGCCTGCTAGCTGGCCCGTTGTCGCCAACTGGAAATCTGATTAACGCCACAGTTTGGTTTGCGTTCACTTTAAGCTTACAGCCGCCCGCACTGTTGATTCTGAAGGCCTAAGGGCAGATTTCTTTGACCCTAGCAACACATTATGGCTGAAATATGATTGGATAAAAGCTCTAACATAAAGGCCAGCCCTCCAAATCTCGTTCTGAGGCTGGAAGCAGCGCAACCAAAAGGAAAGCTGTGAAATTAAGAGAATAGACTATGGGGAATAATTTAATACGTATTTGTGGAAAAAATATATCAAAATTTAATTTATATTCTGATGATGTTTAGGCCAGCAGAGAAGGCCTTGCTGGCCCTGACGGCTCACCACTGTATAAACCAAAGAACTTGACTGTGTGTGTGATTCAAAACTGGGGTATTTAAATTACCTGTGAAGTATCTACTTTGTGACACCTGCGTGTCAGCCCATCATTGCGGGATCCCTGTCTGTAGTTACCGACACCAGCTTTTCCAATGGTACCGAAGAAGCTCTTCAACGCGGTGTAAACGTCAACTCCCTTCAAACACCATTCGGATAAACATCATCTACTGCGATGTTCTGCTTCTGTCCACGGACTCGTCTCACTGGATGCTAAATCACCGGCACTTAGCCAGATAGAATCAGAGGATGAACCCCTCTTTATTAGTCACATACATGCATACAGCAGAGCACACACAGTGAAATGTGTCCTCTGCATTTAACCCATCCTAGTACTAGGAGCAGTGGGCAGCTATTGTGCAGCGCCCGGGGAGCAATGGGGAGGGGGGATTGGAGTTGTCCGGTGCTCAAGGGCACCACAGCAGGGCCAAGTAGCAGTCCACTTTCCATATTTTTTCAAGTCTGTTCGGGGACTTGAACCGGCGACCCTACGATTCTCAGTCCAAGCCCCTACTGACTAAGCCAATGCTGGACGTCCAGCTGCTCTATCAAGTTCCCTGACATAGCCGACACTCTTCTAATGATCTTACTTGCCCCCAGTTGGACATCGGAGAAAGTGGAGATGACATCGGAACCATTCTTCTTGTCACTGAACACAGTGTTTGCAATAACCATCATTGCACCTTTCAAGACCTCTCCGTCTGAAAAGGCTTTCTTGTTCTTCACTAAAAAATGTGCAGCTCTAAATGAAGCTTCCATTGATTTTTGTGACTTTTTCACGGGCCTCGTGAAAAAAGACTACTGCTTCCCCAAAGCTGCCATTAACTCACAAGCTTTTTCTGCCTGTAGTGCGCTGCTAGGTAGGTAGTTAGCATTGTAGCTTTTGTGAGATGTACCAAAGTGTCTCTCCACATGTCGCTTTGCCATCGCCACAGTAGCCCCGCAAATGACACATACACACTTTTCTTTTACTGTTGTAAAAAATAATTCTTCCTCCCATTGTGAAATTGTGAAAATAGTCATTTTTCTTTCGCTTTTCTGCCCTGTTTAGGGTAAAAACCCGCACCTAGCACCCCATCCTAGCTGCTCACCCTAGCTTGATTCAGCTTTAGGTGGAATGGAGATTTGGTGTATGAAGTTGAACTCTGACACTCTCTGGGGTCAGAGTTCAATCTCACGCACCAAATCTCCATTTTTCTTACATATATACATAAAACGTGTGTTTTTAAAATATTGTATTCAATATTGTCATTTTAAAATAAAAATGTAGAGTCGGCTCATCCCCTTCTTGTACACGGCGTCAGTGTTGGCCCTCCAGTTCAGTCCATTGTCAAGGTGCACTCCAAAGTACTCCAAAGTAATCCTCCACCACAGTCACATCCTCTCCCAGAATGCACAGGGGCAGTGGAGACGTCCTCTTCCTCCTGAAATCAATGACCATCTCTCTGGTCTTGGCCACATTCAGAAGCAGATGGTTTCTTCCAGTCCACTCCACAAAATCATCCACTCCTCCTCCCGTCCATCCCACACCGTACCACTGCAGAGTCATCCGAAAATCCAGGAGATGGTGGACGTGTCTACCCTCATAGCCTGCAGCTTGTCACTCAGTAGGGAAGGAAATCAGTGGGGGGGATGTTGAAGCCCGGATGAGAGGTAGAGGTGAGATGTGAAGTGGAGGAGACAGCAGCAGGGGGTAGGGAGCTGAACCTATTGAGGAAGGTATTCAGCTCGTAAGCCCTCTCCAGGGAGCCGGTCGTCATCCTGTCTCTCCCCTTGAACCCCGTGATGGCCTTCATTCCAGTGATCACATCCTTGCTATTGTTTTGTTCGAGCTTGGCCTCTAGCTACTTCCTGTAGGAATCCTTGCTCTTCCTCAGCTTGTCCCTCAGGTTGTGCTGAATGCTCCTCAGCAGTGGTTTGTCCCCAGACTTGAAAGCTTCCTTCTTCTTGTTTAAAAATGCTTTCAGGTCACTTCAGGGTTTATTGTTTGGGAAGCAGTGAGCAGTTTTAGCTGGTAATGTTGTTTGCTCACAGAAGTTGATGTAATCGGCGATGCAGTTGGTCATGTTGTTGATGTCCTCTCCACATAAAGCACATCCCAGTCTGTGGTCTTGAAGCAGTCCTGTAGAGCCTCATTGGCCCCAGGGGTCCACTTTCTAACTGTCCTAGTGGATACAGGCTGCCTCTGAACAAGAGGGACATATTTTGGAGCAAGTAAGACAAGGTTGTGGTCTGATCTGCCCAGGGGGGAGGGCAGTTGCACATTATGCATTCTTTGTATTAGCATATAAAAGATATTAAACTACCCAACAGGAAGTTGGGTAGTTTAAAAACCTCCTGTAGGAGGCTTTAGTAACTTCCTGTTGGAGGGTTTAATAACTTCCTGCTTGAGGGTTTGATTACTTCCTGTTGGGTAGTTTAATAACTTCCTGTTGAGAGGTTTAATAACTTCCTGTTGGTGGGTAAATAACTTCCTGTTCGGGGTTTAGTAACTTCCTGTTGGAGGCTTTATTAACTTCCTGTTGGAGGGTGAAATAACTTCCTGTTGGAGGGTCTAATAACTTCTTGTTGGAGGGTGCAATAACTTCCTGCGTGAGGGTTTGATTATTTCCTGTTGGTGGCATTGATAACTTCCTGTTGAGAGATTTAATAACTTCCTGTTGAGGGATTTAATAACTTCCTGTTGGGTGGTTTATGACTTTCTGTAGTAGGCTTTAGTAACTTCCTGTTGGACCGTTTAATATCTTCCTGCTTGAGGGTTTGACTACTTCCTGTTGGAACACACACACACACACACACACACACACACACACACACACACACACACACACACACACACACACACACACACACACACACACACACACACACACTCTAATATTCGTTGGAGCGCCTTTAGCTTTGATTACGGCAAGCATTCGCTGTGGCATCGTCTCCACAAGCTTCTGCAACGTCACAACATTTATTTTTGTCTTGCATTCATTTTTCACCAAGATCTTGTATTGATGACGGGAGATTCGGACCACTACGCAAAGTCTTCTCCAGCACATCCCAAAGATTCTCAATCAGGTTCAGGTCTGGACTCTGTGGGGGCCGATCCATGTGGGAAAATGATGTCTCATGCTCCCTGAACCACTCTTTCACAATTTGAGCCCGATGGATCCTGGCATTGTCCTCTTGGAACATGCCCGTGCCACCAGGGAAGAAAAGATCCATTGATGGAATAACCTGGTCCTTCAGTGTATTCAGGTAGTCAGCTGACCTCATTCTTTGGGCACATTGCTGAACCTACAGGCTTGTAGAGTAGGCACTAGGCATGATGGGTGCATCACTTCAGCCGACTCTCTTCTTACCCTGATGCGCCCATCACTCTGGAACATGGTGAATCTGGACTCATCAGACCACATGGCTTTCTTCCATTGCTCCAGAGTCCAATCTTTTTGCTCCCTAGCAAATTGAAGCCGTTTTTCCAATTAGCCTCACTGACAAGTGGTTTTCTTACGGCTACACAGCTGTTTAGTCCCAATCCCTTGAGTTCCCTTCGCATTGTGTGTGGAAAGGCTCTTACTTTCACTATTAAACATAGCCGTGAGTTCTACTGTTGTTTCTCTACTATTTGATTTCACCAAACGTTTAAGTGATCGTCGATCACGATCATTCAAGATTTTTTTCCGACCACATTCCTTCCTGTAAGATGATGTTTCCCCACTGTCCTTCCAGCTTTTAATAATGCGTTGGACAGTTCTTAACCCGGTTTTAGTAGTTTCAGCAATCTCCTATGATGTTTTCTCTGCTTGATGCATGACAATAATTTGACCCTTCTGAAACAGATTAACATCTTTTCCACGACCACAGGATATGTCTTTCAACATGACTGTTTAACAAATGAGAAGCTACTCACTGCATCAGTTAGGGTTCAATAACTTGTTGCCTGCTGAAACATAATCACCCATGCAGTAATTATCCAATGGGAGTCCCTTACCTATTTGCTTAGTTAAATCCAGGTGGTGACCTTTTCATTGGCCGGGCAGTGTATATATATATATTAAATAAGTCCTCTTGCTTTAAGATAGTTCTCTTAATATCAACTCTTTACCTGGATAAAAGAGGGCAAGACCAGAGACAGGTCTTGTGATCATGGTGGAACTAATGTATACCGACATCAGGAACAAGATTGTAGACCAGCACAAGACTGGAATAGAAGACAAGACCACCAGCAAGCAGCTTGGTGAGAGAGAGACAACTGGTTTGATTATAAGAAGATGGAAGAAGCACAAAATGACCATCAATCGCCCTCAATCTGGGGCTCCACAATCTAAGATCTGGCTTCTTGGGGCATCAATGATCATGAGAAAGGTGAGGGGTCAGCCAAGAACTACACAGGAGGGACTTGTTAATGATCTGAAGGCAGCTGGGACCACAGTCACCAAGAAAACTATTGGTAACACACCACGCTGTATTGGATTAAAATCCTGCAGCGCCCGCAAGGTCCCCTGCTCAAGAAGGAGCATGTACACGCCGTCTGAAGTCTGAGAATGAACCTCTGAATGATTCAGAGAAGGCTTATGAGAAGCTGATGTGGTCAGACGAGACCAAAATTAAGATCTTAGGCATCAACTCGACATGTCGTGTTTGGAGGAAGACAAATGCTGACTATGACCAGAAGAACACCATCCCCAGCATCAAGCATCGCGGTGGAAACAGTATGCTTTGGGGGTGTTTCTCTGTTAAGGGGACAGGGCGATTCACCGCATCGAGGGAATGATGGAGGGGGCCATGTATTGTAAAATCTTGGGTGATAACCTCCTTCCCTCAGCCAGGACACTGAAAATGGGACATGGATAGGTCTTCCAGCACGACAATGACCCAAAACATACAGCCAATGCAACTAAGGAGTAGCTAAAGAAGAAGCCCATTAATGTGATGGAGGGGCCTAACCAGTCTCCGGACCTCCATCCAATACAAAATCTGTGGAGCGGGCTGAAGCTTTGAGGTGCCAAGCATCAGCCTCCCAACCTTAAGGATTTTGAGGAAATCTGCAGAGAGGAGAAGACCGAAATCCCTCCTGAGATGTGAGCAAACTTGGTGATCAACTACAAGAAAGATCTGACCTCTATGCTGTCCAACAAGGCTTTCTCTACCAAGTATGAAGGCATGTTTTACAAGGGGATCAAATACTTATTTCCCACCATTAAATGCAAATCAATGTATGGTATAAATGTATGGTATAATTTACAAGTCCTTCCTGAGTCTTGAGTCTTTATGGAGGAACTTAATCCTTCGTTTGTCATTAGACCATATGTATTCAACGTGTGATAACTATTTGAAAACATTTTTTAGACTGAATTTATTTTGCCCTTTGTACGAGCAGTGTCGGGGTGGTGCAGCTGAGGAGCCGAATGCACCCAAGGTCTGTACTGCTCTTTGGGCACTCAGCCCTCCAGCAGCGTCTGTGTCCAGCCTGATGTAGTCCTGCAAATTCCAAAGGAACACTACTGAGTCCATCATTGAGGTTGCCAAGGATTTGAGAGAAATTAAATAAGCTGCACACTGAAACAGTTGGTTAATAATAGTGTCATTTGGTAAGAGTTGCATCAAATTCTGGCTGGCGCATGGCTACTTGGCTCAAATGTTTGTGGAAGGGGGTCAGGCTCGACCAGCATCCTCCACATTCTTCAGCTGTCCCAACAGCACACACCCTTACAATTTGAAAAAGCTTTATAGGCTCGCAGGAGAGCTTTCCTCCAGTGGCGTCAAGGCAGTGCCATTCAGCAGCCCAGTGGTGCACTCTACAACAGCATAAGCCTGGTTCTGGCGAGCATTGTAATTTCTCTCCTTCCTATACAGCCAATGACTTCATATAGAGTCACTGTCATCATTAACATTCAAACCTCACAAAGCACAACTCTGCACATGAATACTATAAATGCTCCTTCTCTTTTTACCATTTTCATTAAATCTCTAGCTGCAGCCATCCGTCAGAACTTCTACTTAAAAGGAATCGCAACACCCAGCGCACATCACAAAATCAGCCTTTATGCAGATGATATACTGCTGTTCCTGCAAAGCCATCACTCATCACTACAGGATACAATTAAAGTGATTGATTTATATTGCAATACGTTTGAAGGCTCTATTAACTGGGACAAAACTTTTGTCCTTACATCACATAACGGGAGGGATGTGGCAGCCCAATAAACTCCAATCATGTATTCAATCCAAACCACCACTTAATTATATATTCAGAATGAAAACTCCAAAGTTTATAGACTAACATTTAAATACTATCCCTATGTCTCCTGTTAGTGTTAACTTCCCGTCTGTCTTATTCTGCTGTTCCCTTTAGTGTTTACCTCCCGGGCTATTCTGGTGATTTCTGACATCCAGCGCTCTGTCTTTTAACCTCTTTCCTTCTCTTTCACTCTTTTCCTTTTCTTTACTGGGGAAAGTTTAGCCATCACAAATCCAAAGTTTAGTGCTATCCTCAAAATTAATATTCAACGAGTACTCCTTTGTGTTTTCTGATGGATGAAAACTGATATTTAATGGCCACAGCTAATGTTACATTGGCATGACTTTATTCTGAGGATTGATATGACAGCACATAGTCCCTTCATCAGAGCCCTGTCTTTAGCAACGGTCCGGTTGTGAAAAATAGCAGACCTCTGGAATGTCCAAATTGACCATAAAGAATTGAGTATTCAACTTGGCCGTGTAATAATCAGCAATAGCCAGTGCTCATGTGTCATCACTCCCTAATTGCTCCCTAACCTCCCTTTTTTAACCACCACAAAATGACAGACCTGGGCTTTGATTGAGACATCCGTTGTTTTCTCTATTTCGACTGCACCACATAGGGTAGCATTAATCTCCTCCATGATATCGTTCCTGAATACATCACTAACTGGTTCAATTCATTTCTTCTGTATTTTGTTTGATAATCCAGAAACAGTGTGGATGTGTCCTAGCTAATAATCTAATCTCCATCAGTGAAAGAAGGCAGTAGCACCACATGATTAGGAGCTTGCATTTTTATTGTTACCATGAAATGCTAACTCCTGTTGTGCTAGGCAGCATGACACATTAATAATGTGTTTAAATCTCATGATTTCCTTTCCCTTAATATTGTGGATGCAGTCTATTCAAAGCCAGATATCCTTGAAGTTTCAAAAGTTTTCAAAGCAATTTGGCTCTGAATGTGAGTTGTCGAAGTTTGTTGAGGCTCCTTGGTAGAATAGAAGTGACACAATTCCACGTTAGTCCAAATGTTGTCTGTAGTGGAAGACAGCAGGAAGGGAAAGCAGGTTAATTTTGATATTTTTGTCTTCCTCTCTTGTGTCTGCTCACTTGGACACAACATTTGTCATTTTAAAATATTCTGGAAATATCAGTGTAAAGTAGTAAGTAAAGTATTTCAACTATCGCAAATGTTCATATTTTGTATGTTTCTTATCAACATAATCATGATCTGTCAAACATTCTACACATGTAAACAATCACATCATAATCAGGACTGAAAACAAAGGCTGAACACAGAGATTGAAATACAATGTCTACTTGAGTTTATTCTGTGCACGGTGCTCTTTAATACGTCTTCCTGTGAAGGTAGGGTGAGGGTCCACAGTTAAGAAAGGACATAGAAATGTTGGCTTGTTTGTTTCCAAAGAGAAAAGGGAGTGCCATGATCGATAGGACAGCACAGTGAAACAACTACAACATGTTGGCTGTACAGAAGTCTTAAAAAGCATCATGTTTAAAAATTGACAAAATATAAAATACATGTGTCATATTAAATATCTGTCAGAACTGAATAGGCAGTGTGTAGTATGGAGGAGGTTAACTATAGAAACTCATATCAACACAGTTATGTCAATATGCCAAGATATACACTAACAAGGTTACAGTAATATTTGATAGATAGCCGGCTACATTAGTTGTGAAAACATATACAGTCCTGTCATAATGTTTTCAACATTGAGCTACACATCTCTATTGGACACTGATTCTCATAGTGAGTTGAATAGAAGAAAAAAAAGTAAGGTTCAAAAGAAAAGTCTGTTTCAAGATTTTTAACAACCTCTCAGTAAGAAAAGGAATGTCCTCTGCCTTCCACATAGACAAGATTTTTATTATGCAGATGATGCATTATTTTACATCTCACATGCTTATCTCTGATCTCAATACATCTGACTCAAAAGTATCTTGTGAAAGAAGATCTCCCTTACTGGAAAATCTTACGGCACCACAACATGTTTTTGCATTGACACTGCAAAATGTAATATTTTCCATTTTCCCCAAAATCTTTTTATACTATCATCGATGGCTGTTCTGATGACTGTATGAACTTCCTGAGTTATATTTACTTTGATATCATACAGCACTGTGAGTTAGTTGACAGCAGTTAACTTGTGACATCTACACTGACAATGTTTTGGAGTAAAAAGCATTATAGTCAGACATTTTTAGAGCCACAAATGCAACAAAATAAAAAAAGCCTTCTCTACGGCTTCTCTGACCATAGTGGCTGATGCATATCACTGGCTCATAGTTCAAATGTTTAAGTCATATTTTGAAGCTGTTGAACATTCCTAACACTGACTATGAATGGGTTCAACACACTCTTTAAATAGAGCTATATCATTTGTGCATATCTTGATTGTTTTCATAACTGATAGAAATGATGAGCAACATCATTTAAGTAAGCTGCAACTTGACTGGAATGATCCGTTCAGGCTTTGTTCAGACACCTCAAACTCACTGTATGTAACTGGAGTAATTAATGAGTGGAATTAAGCACATCAACCTGATAACCTCCATAATGCGTTGATGTGATAGATGCAATAACTGGAGTATTACCTTAATGAGGTTGTAATTAAATAATAAGCGTTTAAATAGATGATTGGAAAAAGCAAGACGATGCAAATGAAATGATCAAAAAAGGAAATCTCATCCTGAAGGCTCGTCTCTTCACTTTTCTACAGCTTTTAATCAATCAAGCGCAGAGTAAACTGGAATTACCCTCTGCCATGTTTGAGTTCACTTGACTTCCCTCTCTCTGGATGACTACACACTGCCCATTTGGTAGAAAAGTAGAAATGTGAATCATATGCAGAAATATGCAGATTTCATGCTCAGTAGAAATGACAAAAAATGACTGTTGTCAATACAAAACCATGACGTTACATACAACTGCGTTGAGTAGATCTAAAACATAAACACAAAAAGAGAAGCGAGGCGGGAATAAATAAAGTAAAGGTCATTTCAGTACTCTGCTGTCTCCTCGGTCCTGATATAGACCCGTTCTAGTGACACAAGCACTACCACCACGACAAGAACAACTAAAACAATCCAAATTTATGAAGACCACCCAACAAATGATCTACTTTAAATAAAGTGAAGGAGGAATTGCCCCCGTTGTTTGATAAAATGTGTCTTTTTTTTTTTTACAGAAATTGAGAAAATATTTTTTCACATTAAGAGGGAAAATAAAATATTTACTGTACAGGAAATGACACCAAACTCAGGCTTAATTTACGAGGAACCCTTGAGTCCCGACGAGTGCATTCTGAGAAAAATCACCCACAATCCCTTTGTCGATGCTGTTTGGAACACTATGTTAAAAAACCCTTGACCACCAAGTTATTGATCACCAATTCTGATGGTAAGAAAAACTGTAGAAAAATAAAGTACCCGTCATCTCAAGATTAAAAGACCAAATGCCCTTGAACATTATCCTCCAGCCAAATTGGAGAGGAATGAATCCACAAATGTTGTACTTAATTTAATTTTTGTCTTTTATAAAAGTAATTTTCTTTTTCACGAGTCCAAGGTTGATTTTTAGTGGAACAAGATGGGATTGTGGGGAATACTGGGAGGTTTTTGGGAATATTCTGATGACTCGGTCTCCTTCAAGCCACACTCACGGAGATAAAGTTCATAGTTCAGGAAGCCGGTTTCCTCTGATGGGGTCTTGTGTTTTAGGTCGAAAGGCAGTGCAGTTCAGTGTGATGGCCAGGGGTGCAGCGCTAAAATGGTGTAATGGAGACACAAGTAAGGAGGGAGAAGGGGCAGCTGAGAGGACTGAGGTGTGGTTAAAGGAATGGTAGATAAAGAGAAATAGACATGGACATAGGAAAGAAGAGAAAGACATTATCAGTGGGTTTCACAGATCTCACCAGCAGAACAACACGTACAGAAAGATAGAAACAAGTCAGGTCATAATAAAATATGAAATATCTAGAAGAAATCGAGCTAGGTTTGTTGTTGAAATGGCACGATATGATTCAATATGATCTGATTATACCATACCACAAAGTTGATGATAGTGATGGATGAAATCTGAAATATAATCGGGTACTTTTGTGACTCAAATATTGGCAGAGGATTTCTAGTGCAAACAAATAAAAGCCATGAAAAAAACATGTAGAGTTAGATATCCTGTGCTATAATTGTTGATATAGTACTATAATGTGGCCCTATTCTGCTTTATGGAGTGTTCCCTTCTCTGGAGTGTGCTCTATAGGTTTGAGTGCATGTAAATGGTTTACAAAAGGTTAAAATCCCTGTGTTCCCTCCAGAGGGAGTTTCTATCTGCCTGCATTGTGTTTCTACATTTGGGTCTAATCTCCTGCCAAAAGTGTGCAACAAAAGTCAAAGCCTGAAGTTTCCATGTAAGGGGAAACATTCCTGCCTGTAGAACAGTGTACTGATCATGTGGAATGTAGAGGACTTCAGCTCAGATAGTGGTTAACTCTGGGGGGAGGGGGTCTCTGGGTGATGAAAACATCTTCAAGTTGTCTGAATGTGCCAGTAAAACAGAAAGCTGTCTCCCAGTGTAAATCCCCTGATACATCCCATACAGGAAGGAGTACAGTGTAGAAACAATGTCGCAATTTACAAAGCTCCTCTCAGAAAGTAAGATCAGCTGCCTCTGCTGTTTTTCCGCTGTGTGCTCGACAGCTTTCCTACTTCTACTTTGGCAGATTTGCTCATCACCATGCCTTCCTGGCCTGGCAGACAGCACTGAGGGCTCTTGAACACGGCCCCAGGATGGAATGGGGGTGTTGTGTTTACATGCCAGCCTGTCAACAGACTAAACATCACCGGCTCCAGCCTGGACCCTTTAAAATCACATAAACAAGGTCACATTGAAGCCACATGGGCACCATGAATGAACAAACGTCATGCAGCCAGGGCACCTCGTTTCATCATGAATTTAATCAGGATGGCGATCAATGTCATGCAGAGGTTGTCCGAGCATACCGGTATTTCATTAGAAAATGTAGTAAAAAAAATCTTATTTTGCACTGTATTAATTCAACTGTCATCTCTTCTGTGGGGCAAATACTCAAGTCTTCATCATCCGAAAAACTACCCAATTACATTTAATATCACTGAACATTTGCCAAGCGTGTTTGTGGTGTTAGGTAACCTTTTCATTATGGGCCCAATTGGAACATTTATCTCACTACCCCAATACATTTCGTACTTCAGGACTGGTTTAAGCAAGCCATTTCTTGTGCCTTCTTTAATCAGATCCAGCCATCTACACATGGCATAACCTGTTAAACTAATTTAATCTGCTCTGGCACTTTAAATTAGTAGCAGCCAACTTAAATACCACATAGTTTAAAAATCAAGACTTTCGTAAAACCCAGATCAAAACGACGCACTTCCACAAACTCCATTTCTACTCCTGCTTTTAAAGACAAATGGAAAACTGGACCAGATAACTTTAGGATTAGCAGTAGAGGGACACATGCTGCTTAAGTTTTGACATTTGCTCTTCTTATTGTATTGTATAATACTAGTTTGTTCTCATTCTGGTCTTCTTTCATTCAGTAAGGGAATGTTATCTCCAGATTATCAGCATTAACAGTAAGAGATGTATTGATGTTTCAGGACTTCAGACCACAGAATGGATGCTAAAGGGTGGGTGTAGGTGGGTCAAGGTGCATTTTTGTTTTAAACTCACCTTCCAAAGGATCAGTTCATCTTACTCCGGGCTGATCTCTGTCTCCTGGTGAACTACCACTTTGGTAACAGACATGTCTGGGTGCTGCTCTTTAGCCTCCTTAATGGCCTGAGCCAAAGCCTGAGCAGTGATGAAGGACAGGACACAAAGTAGAAGAGAAAAACACCATTAGTGATTCACATTATGACAATCCGATTATCTTGTACACAGTTTTGTTTTACGAGGTAAGTAAAGCCTTCATATAATGCCAGCTTCACATTTCAGCCGTTGCAAGCAGATATACTGTATGTGGTAATACAGACAACACATTATAAAATGAGCTGCTTCTGCAAGAGCTTTGAGGAAAACAGCATTATTACAACATAATTCATTGTAATCAGTGAGCCGAACCCAATACTCATCTTCCATCATTTCCTCACCTTGTCGTGATCAATTTCAGTGTCTCCAGTGATGACTATTCTCTTCTCAATGCGAGTCTCAGAGATCCCTCCTTTCACCGTCTACAACAGACACATGAGACAGGCGCAAAGATAAGGCAGGACAAACATACAACAACTCAATTCCATTAATATCATCCCTCTAAGATCTGGAAACACCATCTGCATTGGTAAGAAGGTCACACACGCATTGATACGCCAGTAAGCGTGGGTCTCTCTTTGATGGAGGGTTAGAAATAAAGTGGATCCAGGGAGGATGATGCAAATAAACTCAGATTAATGCAAGCCATGAACAAATTCAATGTTTAAGCATGTATTATTTATGAGTTTGAGAGTGTCCATGGATACGTTTAAAGGTTAGTCAGAATCAGAAATACTCTGATTATGCTGGGGCCAATTGGTTTTCGTGACAGTTGTTCAATTTTATAAATAAAATGCAAGATAATTACAATTAAATATGTTATAAAACATTAGTTGATTAAACAAATGTTGCTCACTCTTTTCCAATAAAAACAGCTAAATTAAACTCCAAAAGATGCTACAAGTCGCCAAATCATGTCATATGGCTATTTGCCTATTGGTGGACTAAAGCACAAGTTAATGAGTTGTGTTCGTTGCAGCAAAGGAGAGCCTGCCAAAGTAAAAGTTAGAGAGTGCGTTCTGTTGGCAGAAAAGTGGACTGACAAACCCTAACCCGGTTCTGAATAAGTTATCTGAATCATTTGGTGCTTGTAGTCATCCAATAGATATCCTGTTATGTAAACAATAATAGCACTTTGAAAAGCTAGAGGGGGACAAGTTGCCTTGGATATTCCTTGATGTTGAATTTATTTTAGAAATGAATCTCATTTTTTATATTTACAGTGTTTATAAAATGCATATTGAGACATTCCTATGTTGATGTAGCATCGACTGGTGGTAAAGGGGATCCCAGCATACCTCTTGTGTTGATCAAATATTCCACACAGGACACTATGGGCATCAATAATGACTTGAGCCTACGTGTGTTGACATTTTGGCATCATTGGTACTATTAAAATGATCTGAATGAGCAGTTCCTCTTTGCATTGCATCTACGGATAAACAGACACACTCTGTCACTGGATCACTTCCATCTAAATGTTGTGACTGTCAGGTGATTTCTGATGTTCTCCACGATAATTTTGGAGAAGCTGTGTGGACATACTACTTTGTGTGTCATATTTGAGTGAGTAATGACTCAGAGGATGGAGTGAGATTGGATGCTTGGGGTGTAAATGAACCTGAATGACCTCAGTGAGCTTCTACTGCTGTCGCACCAGTACACTGTGTTCATAGCTCCTGTATGTGTGTAATTTTAAAATAACGATATTAAAGTCATGTAAACCAGTAGTCTGATACATTGCTTAAAGCTTTAAGTGTAGTTAAATAAAAGGTGGGGATGATTAATGGTTTTAGTGTTAATGTAAGAGCAGTTTAAACAAATCGATCACATTTGACTGGAAAAACCTCAGTAAGAGTGGACAGGAGGGTAAGAGAGTGTGTTGTGAAGAGTCACTCCCACTGGCACAAGTGAAGAAGACAGGATGAGTAGGGATGCATGAGAGCAGGGTGTAGATGGCTGTATGAGCAGACCTTGGTGATCTGGGTGGTGGTGGTGGTGCTGACGGTCTCTGAGGTGATGGTCTGGGCACTCAGCAGCACTCCTGAGTCCCTCTCTGCCGGGCAGTCCACAGGCTGTGGGAGAGACACCTTTGAAGTGTTACACAAGACCTCCAATGCGTTAGTTTGAACATACTCAAATATCTCGAGTCATTTGTAGGATTTTCCGTAGCATTTGTCAGAACCAGAGCTGGTTATTGAAATGATAACTATTCAGAGACATTAATTCTGTTTTCTATCAATATTTACTCACACATTTGATATTTCAATTATTGTTTCTAATTATAGGCTCTTTAATTCATTTAGGTTATGTACAATAGCTGTTGTTAATAATACTTAAACATTTAAGATATTTTGTCTCATGTCATATATTTAAAACATTATTTTTAAAGAAGGTAGTAAAATGATGATTTTTGTTGGACTGTGCGTTAATATCAGTATCAACAAATAAGCAGAAAAGGATGGCAGACACTCAGGGCTCAATAGAAAATGAGAATGGCTGCATTAATTTTTGCACTTGACTGAAGGATCAGCCATTCATACTTACACACTGGCAGCAAGCTACCATGCAAGGGTTCTGTGTCCTACCCAAAGGCACTGTGACATGTGGACAGGAGGGGCAGGGAGACAACCAGCAAACCCTGAGGTCAGTGGCTGACCAGCAATAGAGTGGTGCAGGAATGAGTCCTAAAGCCCATAATGACTTAGCACTGGACCACTCCCGGTTGTCTCGTCTCAAAACATTTTTGGAACGTGTTTGTAGTTAGGTGACTGAAATAAAGTCTGTGGTAAAATACACAAGTTTTGATGTAAAATATGTCAGTAACTACTGCTCTGGTGAATATGCGAAGCTTCTATGTGTCATAAAGAGGGCGATTGCAACAAGAGTCTAAATGCGACTAATAAACGCCATCACGCAGAACATTAGCCGCCTTTAGCTATGCGTTGGTGATGCCTTGTGATGATTTAGTCCATTATAGTCTAGCACTAGCATTTTTACTCCAGAAATCATAAGGTGGTGTTACTATGTGGAGATTGTCCAGCTGAACAAAACATGTAAGTATCATAAACGTTTGTTTGCCTCAGAGTTTATTTTCTGCAACACTCCCAATGCTTCCTTTCAAGAGAGCCTATGCGACGGGTCGGACTACAAAAAAAAGGCATCACTGCATCACTCTAAACCTCCTGAGCCACAGCTGTGAAGACTAGGGTCTTTGTGAGTATGTCTTTGGACATGATGGATGAGCTTAGAGGAGGTCTTCTACAGATACCATATGTCAACATGAAAACAAGCAAATATGTAAAAAATACTTAATTGCACACAAGAGGAGACTCTAAATTGCATTTTTTAACGACGAGTCCAAATGCTACAATTTTGTTAGCCATTCCCAGAATCCCTCTCACCTGTGCTGACTCATATGTGATGGTCTTGGTCTCAGTGTGAACTAAGGGCATGTCCATGTAGGTCACAGTTCCTCTCACAGAGTTGGTGACGTCTGAGATGGTGATTGTCTGGGTCTTTAGCACAGGAGACTGAAGGGATCAGAGAAACAGTCAGCAACTAGCTCTGTGGGCTCCTGCAACAAAAACTACTACTGTGTATTTGTGTTTATTAAGGAAGGCATAACTAGTACGAGACGGGAAACAAGAGTTTGATTTATTTCACACACAGAACCACAGATAACTACTTCTCTGTCATCATGGAGCCATAACTCTGTATCAGTAGTACATTACCACAATCACAAACAGACAGGGCGTGTTGTGATGGATGAAACGGATCTCATTGATATGGAGAGGTGAACATGTCAGTAACCACCCACTATATTCATTACACAGGTAATAAATCACAGAGTACGGAAGAAGACAAAAGCCACGTGAACATATTTTAATAACTTACCAAAAGTAAAAAAAAGGATTTCAAAGTCATCAAGAAAGTAAAAAAAAAGTTCAATTTTTAAAGAACTTTTGGAAAAAAACATTTGGTTCGATCCAGAAAGACACATGTGGCCAAATCCTCTTCCATACTACAGTGAAGCATTTACATTCATGTTCTTCCTTTACTATATAAGGTGCATCTCTACAGAGTTGCCGTTAGGACAGAGGACTAAACCTGTTCACAAATAATCCTATATGCTGCAGGGTATTCCAGGATCATCAACAACTGACTACACTACAAAGTGAAACATGTGATTATGTGGTGGGGGAACCAAAGCCTCTGAGGGGTCTCGGGGCATGTTCATCTGCTGGAGACGAGTGTACAAAGTTTGCATATTAAAATAAAGTGAATAATCTGGTGCTCTTTAAGGGTTTAATCTATAGAGAACCTTGCTAGAGTTCTTATGTTGCGTTCCAGTAGTACTGGGAAGTCGGAGTATCCGAGTTCCCATTCAGAAATTTCAACTGGAACACCCCCTGAGGTCGGACTTCCTACTTGGAAACTCAAAGATACCTCCCCATACATCATCATTCAAAATTGGAGTTTCTGAATATGACTATTAAGAGAAGACCTTGATAATAGAACATTTTAAGCTCTTCTGTACTATTTGTTTCACATCTGTGGATATGTCGCTATGATGTTTGTATTCACAAAATACTAAATGAAGCGTAGTTATCAACAAGCTAACAATGGCTAACTTCAAGTGACTGCTAGAGCTGTAAACAAGGTGAACAACTTTCCTGCGGGCGGCCATCTTTTTTCAACTTGTACTACTGGAACGCAGTCAACTCGGATGTGACGTCAATCCCAGTTCCGACCTCTGACTTCCAATGGAACAAAGCATTATTCCCTACCACATGTTCCTGTGGTTAGAGCCCTGGTAGTTAGATTCCACTTTGTCCCTCCTTATAGCGCTCAGACTGCACATGGATTTCCTGTGTTCTTCCAAATATCTCCAGCTGTAAGCATCGGTCTGTGCTCAGCGTTTGGCAAAGACTGTTAACCCAGGGTTACTTAATGTGTAAATATCTGTACATTAGTCCTCTGTGTAGCGATGCATTTGCCATGGGTCGGATGTGTTAATGTTGTCGTCCTGGTATACAATTCCATAGTGCTAAGGCAGTGATATAGTGTGAGATTAAGTCTGAGAGGGGAGCTGAGAAGGGTGTAGGACAGGTGATGTGTTAGTAGTGTTATGGCACCAACTAAGTCCTGGAATAGCAGACAGTGGCAGACTTTGTTTTCTTCATACCATTCTGAATGGCAGAGAAATGTGAGTTTGTGCTTTATTGAGAATAATGCACAAATTGAAGGAGCTGACCGGAATGCATTACACTGGTTTGACAATTAAATACATTTACTGCTTCAATGTTTAATTAAACAAGTCTATGCCCCATTTTCTTCTGGGTCTAAGATTCAAGCTTTTCATTTATATGTTAGCACTATTTAGCAGATATACGTGTGTCTGTGCTCACAATACCTGGTTTGTTTGGACTGTATACATGAGTTATAGATTGGAAACAGTAGTCTACAAGCCAATGGGTGAGGTCATGGTGACTGCGTCCACCAATTATATACATTCTATCTAAAAGAACCATGGCACAGCCTCCTGACTGAACGGTTTACCAGTCCAGTTTACTTTGGAGTCACTTCTGGCAGAATAGAAATATCCTTTTCCTTCTCCATCCACCGTCAACAGATTATAGGGAGTAGGGTCACAAAGGAGCCAGTCCCAGAAGAGGGCCCCAAATGTTCATTTACTGGCCACATATCCACCTCTGACTGGGGGATTTACAAGGGGCTCCAAGGCCAGCATGGAGGTATAATCCCTCCACCTGGTCCTGGATATGCCCCTTGGTCTCATCCCAACCTGGAACCTCTCCCTAGCAGGCGGCCAGGTTGCATCCTTACCAGGTGCCCTAACCACCTCAGCTGGCTCTGTTCTCAAGAAGGAGCAGCGGTTCTTTTCAGAGTCTCTCCCAAATAAAACAAACCCTTAAGGGAGATGACAGCCACCCTTCCAGAGAAAACACATTTCGGCCACTTGTATTCGCAATCTCATTCTTTCGGTCATAGAATAGATAGAATCGGAGGATGAAACCCTCTTTATTGTCACATACATGCACACAGCAGAGCACACACAGTGAAATTGGTCCTCTGCATTTAACCCATCCTAGTACTAGGAGCAGTGGGCAGCTATCGTGCAGCGCCCGGGGAGCAATGGGATTGGAGGTGTCCGGTGCCTTGCTCAAGGGCACCACAGGAGGGCCTAGGAGGTGAACTGGGACCTTTCTAAGTAGCAGTCCACTTTCCATATTTCAAGTCTGTTCGGGGACTTGAACCGGCGACTCTACGATTCCCAGTCCAAGCCCCTACTGACTGAGCCACTGCTGGACCCCCCCCTTCATGACCCCCCCTTCATGACCACGTGAGGGTAGGAAAGAAGATGGACCAGTAGATCGAAAGCGCTGCCGTCTGGCTCGGCTCTGTCTTCATCTACGATGCAGTAAAGCAACTGCAATACGGCTGCTACGTTTCTCTGGTCCATCTTACGCTCCATTGTTCCCTAACTCGAGAACAAGACCCCAATACACTTGAACTCCTCGATTTAGGGTAAGGACTCATCCCTTTTCGGAGTGGACAATCCATTGTCTTCCTGCTGAGAACCAGGGCCATCCGCTCCCCACTTGGTTGTGAATCGATCCAATCAGTGCTGAAGGTCTTAGGACCTTTCTTTTCTCCCCAGAGAAATCAGATTCTAGCAGTTCTTATCAGACTTAATCATACATCAAGGGCGGCCAGATGGAGCCATTCTCCAACAACCGGGCCGCTGAACCAGGAAAATTAATTGAGGTGAGGAAGCAGTGATTTCTGAGAATTCTTAGAGTTGATGGCAAGGCCAAATACATAACAATAATTAAGCTTCACAGTTTTAAGTTTTCTTTTTGTCTATAAGCTACAAGCTGCTCTATTTGACTGCATGATGGGATCAGATGTGAACACTGCTACCTGTAACGTGAAGAGATTGTATCAGACATATTCCACATGGGTTATAGTGCTGATTTACACATGTAGTGGTGCATACCATGGGCTTTCAGACCATAATCAAAGGCACCCACGACATAAAGAACATAATAATCAAGAAAACCAAAATTGCATTATACATATTCAAATGAAAACCTCGGATTTAATGCATTTATTATGTATGGTACCTATAACATCCTTACTGTAGTTTAGAATGAGTACTGGAAAAGTCCTATTATACCAAGAAAGAAGAGATAAGTCCATTGGCCGAATCAGAGAAAGTCCATCAGTAGACAGTGAAGAGCAACATAAATGTGTCTTTAGTATCACAGTGAGAAGTACAGGCTTTCATATTTAGAATTACCCAAAAATCCATTGGCCTAACGATGTGCCATACTCACCAAAGAGTCTATTTACTGAACATGCACAATATTTATGATATTTAGTTAAATAGCAGTGTTGTAAAGCTTGTATGATGTCAATCCCAACAACAGTTTGAAAGATGAAGTCCTACTACTCAAAATGAGCAAATGGTCTTTGCATCATCTTTACTTTTAACTGGTTTCACAATACCAATAAAGTAAAGCCAACTAATTGATATACAGCGTAATGTAACATCCTAACAAACCAAAACATTTCCCAGGTAACTAAAAACATGTTAGGTTCTGAGCGTTGACATTGTGGAAGTATACAGCAGTAAGATGATAGAGGTAAAATCAAAGATGACATGGTCCAATAAGATGACACTCTCCATACTGGACCATACCGAGTGCATCAACAGTACTTCCAGCATTTACACCATGACCACATCAAAACACAGACCAGATTTGAAGCTAAATATGCAACTTCTCAAAGTGAATAACAATAGAAACATAGCTAATATTAGCAGTGTGAGAATCACAGTACCCCAAAGCATCTGTCACCTGACAATAGAAATGCTACTAGCCAAATTAGCCAATGGCTGGATCCACAGTTAAGGGGAGTGAAAATACTTAGGTGAGGGGCCTCAATGCAAGGACAGGGTTTTGTTTTTACTTTTACAAGAAAGAACTTCTTTTTTTTTTGCGATAGAACAATCTTTATGAATGTGTTATTATGAATGTGTCTCTCGGTCGTTTATGTCATGTTTAACGCACATTTGACTTTACTTGTGATTATGTTTTCCCTTGAAAATATCTTTATGTCAAGTCCACATTCCATATTTTACTGTAGTTTAATTGAATGAAATCATAGACATAGCTCACAGCATAATAACGCTACTCGTGATGCACTGGTCCAACCCTAACCCTAACCAGAACCTGCAGGCTGGGCAGGTTTGTCATAAATTGAAAAAGCAAAAGTAAGTTACAAATAAATTAGAGAAAAGTAATGAGTCCAGACTCTGTTTCCTCTTGCCCCTAAATTCATGATTAAAAGGTTTTATTATCATATGCACAACAGCAAGAGCATATTTGTTGGCAAGTCCCAGGCTCTGCCAACAGAGCAACAAACAATATACCTTAGACATGAGTCTCTCTCTGTCCCTGGTTTGGCTTGAGATTAATGCATATTTATGTAGGTCAGCTGGTGCAGATTGGCTCTAATAACACCACGTACACTAACTGCCTTTTTAAAGTCTCATCCAAATTGTTCCATTGTGTTTGAGCTGAGGAAATGATTGAGAAAATATTCATGAAACAATTAAAATGGTCTCATGCATGCCAATTTCAAAACCAGCCACATATAACTGTGTGAGGTAATGCTATCACAGGAAGCTGAATGGTTTATTTTAGCTTTATAGTTTCATAGTTAGTTACTTTTAGTCTTCGAGAGATGTTTATGACGTATGGACAGGTTGTCATTACAAACATATTGACAGGCCATGTCATCTTGATTTAGTTCAAGTGGTCATAACAGAAACCTGAAACAATTTCAACTTACTTTAATCTTAAAGTGACCAAATGAAACCTCAAGACAATCGTCATGAACATTCATAAAGGGTCCTTCATGTTATTGACAAGTCTCTAGTGGTTTCAGTGCTATGCACACCCTTCAATAGAAACACCTTGTTAACGTTTTAAGAGTCAAGGTCCTTTAAATCCAAACTTAGATTACAATTCTGACAAATCTTCCTTTCAGGAGTTTCTTAGTAGTTACATCTACACGGTGTCAACAAAAAGAAACACTAAGGTCTGTATCAAATTGAGGTTTAGTATTCAGTCATAGTGGTTCAACTGTATGAGTACACCGACCCGATTCCATTACAGTCTGAAGTAAATTGGTAAAAGTTAAAAAGATATAGGAAACCCATGAAATATTACGTGGAGCATATTGACTGTGTCTTCCCGCCTGTTTAATTGTCTGTTCAGGCCTTATTAGTTCAACTTGTTACCCATCAGCCCTGCAACCACAGGAGGTCATCGTGTACACCTACACTTTATCCCCTCATTAGTTTCAGCTTGTGTTTCAGTCTGGTATTCTGCTAGTCTTGTTTGGATTCTTCTGTCACGGCTCAGTAAAGCAGCGTGGACCCAAACGCGGGACACAGGAGCATTTAACAGAAACCACCTTTATTGAAGGCTTGAGCCAGACAAGGCAGGGACAAACTGAACAAAACCACCTGTTGACAAGAATCTGAGGAGACTACCAAAAGCATAAAGTCGGTCCTTTTACTTCTAACTGACGGACAAAGACTAATTTAAAACGATTGATTGAAGTAGCGATGTCGATCGGTTTAATGCAGGGGTGTCCAAACTTTTTCCCCTGAGGGCCACATACAGAAAAACATAGAAAGGTCTGGGCCCCTCACTAGAGGTGAGGTATATTGCCTCATAAGTTGAGTTATAAGTTAGCAAATTAATCAAATGTAGGTACATTTTTCTTTATACTTGAATATGCTTTAAGAAACATCTCAGCTCTCCGTAGGGTTTCAGTTGTTTAGTTGGCAGCTCATTTCTTAAAACAGGAGCCTCAGATTGCTGATAATAAGGGGGAATATGAAGGGTCATGATTTGTTTGGAACCTTTTTCAACTTGAATTGACTCAATTTATTTGAAAATCGGTCTTATAAACACATGAATACCCTGTAATACATTATTTGTACATATTTAAGAAGTACAATATAGGAAAAGCACAAGTTGCAGGTGTGGACACATTCCATTATACTTTTAGCATTTGCTGAGGGCCAATTAAAAGTGGGCCGCGGGCCACATTTGGCCCCCGGGCCGTAGTTTGGACACCCCTGGTTTAATGATTTCATTAGATTGATCACAACAACTGAGGAAAGGCATGTTTTTGCTAGCCAGTTTAATTAGGTTGCACAGGAGTTGAAGATGGTGGACAAGGTGCCAAATCCCCCAAAATGCAGGCATCCTTAAAACTATGCTAGAATGTTATAATACAGAAAAACATCTAATGCTCTGTGGGCTCCAGTCGTTGCATTACATTTAGCTTGGGCCAATTTCCCCAATGTCTTTGCCTTTTCACTGCCATGCAATTCATGGTCAAATCAATGCTGCAATTATGGGAATAGCTGTAATTCCATTCAAATGAACTGAACAGTCACAATATGACTCCATGAATGTGGACTCCAGTATGAGACTTTTGACAGCATTACAAAAAGCCAGGTCTGTGCCAAAGTGAAAAGTTGCATATTGTAGCTAGACAAATACCTTCAAATGTCATGCAACTAAAACAACTTCTGTTCACCAAACCTACTGAATAATGTCAGAATTACATTTAAAAGATTGAGTTAGCTCAGTTCAAACAACAGTAAGCAAATGTCACTCATGTCTACTGTATTATTCCTCTGGAAGACCACAAAATGAACGACTCTGCTTTTACTTTATGCCATTCTGTCATTATTGTAGTATCCTCCCAGCACCACATTACAGTTGTGACTTCACCATTGGCCCAAGAATGTCAAAATCAATATTTGTTCCTCTACATATTTCTGGAAAAGTATAAAATTGCTGTGATGCATTCCTGAGTAATTCCTTTTCTCCACTGATGGATTCCTAAATTACACTTGGCCTGATTGTCTGCAGATACTTGGTCCAACATTAACACAGGGCTAAGCGTGTCAGTCACTCTGCTAAACTGCACACAGACTCTTAACACATTCTGAGAGAAATGGTCAACTGAAGCACTACATTTTTTCACTTTTGTCACATAACTGAATATTGTCCAGAGGCTGCATAACAGAAACGTCAAGATTATTGGTATCAACTTTTTCCTTTTCAAGCAGAATGCAAACGTGAAGGTCATGTACCAGAACACAGGAAGACATAATGAATTTCAATGTTTCTCTTAATGTTGGCCAATGTAAACTTTGCATAGAAAGCACTTTGTTCTCTTAAAAGAAATAAAACCATACCTTCTTAATTCATTTCACTCAGGGATTTTGCTCATATAGTCTTACTTGCTCTGGTAGGATCATTAGCATATGATGCATAATGTTAGCTAATATTAGCAAACACAGGTGGAAACTGCATCAACTCAAGTCATTTCACTTTTTGTATATAGTTAGGTTTTAAGCATTTACCATAATGTTGAAAGTGAATGTGTGGCCTGAATGGCACCTGTCCAATTATATTGCTCATTTAGCTTAGCAACCTTTCCTCTGGTTAGCTAACATCAATCAAACCCGTGTGGCTTTTCTGAGTCTGTTTATCTATAGTTTCTGTTTTAGTTGTTTTGGCCGCTGACTTTTTGCTTGGGTAGGTATATGTATGTATTCTTGGTGTCACCACGTCAGCTATAGCTCGTTAGCTAACATCTGCCTGACAGTTGTTATTTCAGGTGATTGGATTTCACAGATTCATCTGCCACCATTATAATTTTAAAATAGGCATAGCAACGTTATGGTAGCTGGGGCGGGGTTAAGCAAGGCTCAGCTGTCACTTAAGGAAACAGTGGGCGCTGTTCAGCAAAGGTTACAAAGGCTTGCTTAAAGACTAATATTTTTTAGAGTCTGGCCCCTTTTAAGATGAACTGAGGTCCATGAAGGGTAAGAAAGGTAAGATAGAAAGAATGACGTTAAGATAGAGTGTCTCTTGTTGGTCAAAATGAATTGTTCTGGCATCTCCTCATGTATTGTTCTTTTAAATGAAGGCCACCCACAGCATGGTCAGGGCCATCACCAGCAGTCCGGACAGAAAAAAAGACATCCGGGAATGCTTGAGCCTGGCGGAGTTAAGCTCACATGCATTAACCAAGCTCCTCCTCTCTTCCGGCACATTGATCGCCACCTTTAGAATGTGACCATGGGCTTGTTCTTCCTCCTCTTCCTCCTCTTCCTCCTCCTCCTCCTCATCATCAACCCAATCCCAATCAACTTCCTCCTCATCGTCTCCAGCAGGCAGTCCTTTCTGAACAGCTGTGGTCCCACTGGCGTCGGGGACAAACTATAGGCTCTTACCTTGTGTCCAAACAGAGTTTGCCGTCCTTGCTGTGCTCAGCAGCGGCAGACCAAGAGAGACAGATAACAATGAACACACACACGTGGGATATGGTCAACTGACAGGAGAACGAAGGAAGAGGGTGGAAGGATGAGGGAATGCAGGAAGTGTCGGGGGGGGGGGGGGGGGTATAAAGCATGGAGTGGTCTTCAGTTTTTAAATTAGGTTGTTATTTGAATTATCTGACCAGTGACCTATCATGAATAATCATTCCTCCAATAAAGTGGTTACTCCATCGTTTAGTCATTAGAATTACCCAGGTCTGCTCCAACTCGTGTTATGAGGGCAAGACACTGGTTGTCCTAGCAATCTGGTTATTACTTCTGTGTCGTTAGAATTTTAACTTAGTCCATTTTAATAGCAATAACTTTACAACAGGCTGCTTCAGGTTTATCCAGAAGCATTGATCAATAATCTGTAGATGCTGAGAACGCCTTCGATCGGCTGCAGTGGGACTACTTGTGGACGGTTCTTGAGCAGTTTGGCTTTAGCGCTGAATTGATCAAAATAACACTTGGTGCTTTACTGTAATCTTTGTGCTGATTGTTAAAGGGCGTAACACCTCCATTCAATTTCCCATTGAACATCCTGCCATCGGGGTTGCCCTTTTCCACGACTGTCAGTTGTATTTTTGCTGGAGCCCCTAGCTCAGAGGACACACAGTACCCTATCATCTCCCATCAAATTTAACAATACTACGCAACATATTGTATTTCACACAAACAGAATTACTACCTCCCTGTGGTTCTCTGAGAAAAGAGAACTCTGTTTTGAAGCCTGACGATGAAACTACCATCAGTGGGCGGATCATAAACCACAACGAGACTTTAAAAAGAGAGAGACAAACTCCCCTACGTGAGAGGACGATCTGAACTCATCTTCTTAAAGACCGCTGTAGAAGCTTCATTCTTTTAGAACTGTAAAAGCCTCTTACAGAGGAGTGACAGAAAACATTTTGACTGACAAATATTACAAACTAGCATTGGATGCACGAAGCCCAGAAAAAATCCCCAGTTCCTGGAACTGGGGATTTCTTCCCTGCAGTGCCACAAATCTAAAGGGGGGCTTTCGGTTCTAAATGTTCTAACACACTATCACTACTGGGATCACTATCCCTTTCAAAACGTTCCAATGGAATAGTAATGGCTCACTACACATCACATACAACACTACTAGTTTAAATGTGGGATCCGATACGCAATGATGACGTCTAGCTTGATCAGAACTCTTTCAGTTAGTGAGCCTTACTGCATCATGAATTGATCTATTGATTTTCCTAACTTGATGTCTGTAAAATGTTATTTTCTTTTTGGATGATGCTCCATATGAACAATGCCATCCCTCCCCAGATTTTACAGCTTGTATTTCCTGATTTGTTATAAGACAAAGTCAAGATATCCGTAAAGATATCCACTCATCCTCACTCTTGTTGAGTGACTTATTATGCATTTCTGCAAAAAACTGTAACTAAATGCCTTTTTTTATCTTACATTTCTTTATGCACTACAGAGACAACTAGTTCTACAATAAACTTACAGAATAATGTTAATTTTTTTCTTGACTTCGATATGGATTATCTTCTGGTGAGGATGCTTATTTTTTCGCATCAATACCAGGCACTGTCATAAAGCATGATACTACGTTTAACCATCAAACTCTGTGTTTAACACCTTTTAGCCGGCTTCTCAATTGCAGTGGAGTCAACCTGTGTGAATGTGTTGTACACATCTGAAATGGTTTTGGCTGTGTTAGTCAGCTGGCATGTACAGTCATAACTAACACAGAGAAGTACTTTTTTTTAAGACCTGAGGGCGGCAGATAACGTTCATATTTAAGTGCCAGCTGAAAACTAAACTTAAATTCAGCTTTGAATTGATGTTTTTTTATTCTTTTTTATTTCATTCTAGTTTTTGTAATAAATGATATTTGTTATTCTTGTTTTATTCAGTCCTGTGTTTATTGATCTCTCTTGGTTTTAAGTGTTTTTAATCAATCACAAAGTCAGATGTTACCCTAACCCTATTATTGTTATTTACAGTATGTGTTTTTTGTTGTGACGCACGTTGTGTTACCTTTTGTGTACAAATAATTCTATATAAGTAAAGTTTGATTGATTGATTGATCTGTTTGACGTCCATTTCTTCCAAAAAGTGCTTACAAGCAGCGTTAGAATAGAGATGTTACACAGGTAGCAAAAAGCGGAATGGGACTTAGTAAAGGGTGAAATACTACTGCTAATTGTAATAATTATATGACTTTAAATATTTGTAGGAGGACTATTGCATGATTGATTATTGGACACATGGCTAAAACACCTGATGTCTAAAAGTTTAAATGAGACTACCCCTCTGACAATGCAGCAGCAGAATGGAAAGGAAGGAAGAACGGGAGAGAGGAGTGTACTGAGGAATAATACATGTGCTACATAGTGGGAATAGGGAAGGCATTTTCTGGCAGCTAGGTTGCTAGCTAGTGCATAAAGTATTGGCAGTGCAAAGTCGTCTACATGCCAAAAGAAAGGAAGAAACACCAGAAAACACTATATTTTATCTGCACTGCTTTTTAAAATGCCACCAATCCGTCAGTTTACTGGGCACCTCAGATGACGGGAGCTCTGGACACAATGGGGATGGTAGGGATGTAGTATTGCACACAAGGCTACATCTGTGGAAAGAATCCACCAGCTCAGGGAGAAAGTGGGAATTTGAAACAAGGTGATGCAACAGAAACTATGTCTACTTTTCTATCTGATGTGTCATCAGAATTCTTAGCATTCAGCAATAATATGAAATTACTAAAATTGTGCCTCAGGCTTTCAGCAAGAAAAGTGCTGTTATGGCTAGATTTTGGAATAATAAAAAGGTATATTTTCGGGGCATGACCTCGAGTCTAGGATAGAAACTGTGTCTTTAAGTCGTGGGTAGAGGTGAGCCGAGAGCCAGAGCGCAACACTGGCAGGTCGGAGGACGGAGATCCTCTCTGACTTTCGGTGTCATTGTTGGGAGGCGCAGGAAAGGATGGAGGAGGATGAGTGGAGGAGGATGGAGTTGGTGGGGGGGATTTGACTGGGGAAGCAGAGCCAGTCTTCAAAGGGGAATGGGAGAACATGAGGACAGAGGAACAAGAGATAGACACAGAAAAACACATAAAGACATCCGGGGGGGAGAGATACAGAGAGGATTGGAGGGTGAGAAAGATGAGGAGGAAGGGAGGAGGGGGGGGGGTCAGTGCTCTGGCTTCTAGTCATTGGTCTGTAGTTTGTTATCTTGTGTTCTTTTTCTCTTTGGTCCTTCACTGATCATATCAGGCATGCAAACACATTATCAGGATTAACCAGCCATGGGATTGATCAGCTGATCAAACACGATGACAAAGCTCGCAGCAGCCATTCTCAGAGCCATGACACCAAGACAATAGAGTTAATGGGCAGGTGGGGGGGGGGGGGTATCCTATGAGAGAGCTAGTATGCTTCAAACAAATAAATTCAACAGTGCTGAAAAATGTATTCTCCCTACGACCTTCGGATGTGTTCGTTTTTGTGCATGCAACAATTTGTATGGCTTTTCAAAAAAAACAATGCTTCAAAAAACTGTCGGGCAGGAAAGAAGAGAGAAAGTAGGATTTTCATAGGATGCCTCTCCTGGGACATGTCTCCATGCTTTAATGTTC
Source organism: Eleginops maclovinus (assembly GCF_036324505.1). Lineage (NCBI taxonomy): Eukaryota > Metazoa > Chordata > Actinopteri > Perciformes > Eleginopidae > Eleginops > Eleginops maclovinus. The sequence goes on along the minus strand of NC_086361.1, from coordinate 2,387,859 downwards.
AAAAAGCTCTTTATTTTTCTCATAGTACCTGTGCTGCAGCACCTCTTTTCACCCTGAAACCAGAGTCTGCTCTGATTAGATAATGGGCCAGCTCAGTTGGGACACTTACAAATGTCCCGCTCTTAGCATGTGACGTACAAAGTTCTGGAGTGCTAGCCAATAGAAGGGCAAATGTTACATAGTGATGTCACTGTTTTCAGGAAGTAAACAAATGAGTCGAATTGAGGCGTTTCAGGCCGGATGGGTAGTTTGAGGGAGAGCAATTCCCTCTGCAGGAACCACAGGGATTTTAGCCTTTGCAGACCTTTTCCATACACTAAAACCTATATAACACAGGAGAGGGAGAACCTCAGGGAAGCAGAATAGGGCCTCTTTAATTCTTCACAACCATAAAGCTGCCTTCACATGATAAGCGATTTGCTCTTTGCTCAATGCGAGGTAGGGCGCAGAGCTGTGAGACAGCTGCTTTCGTCTTCATGGTTACTTCACCTGCTAGGCAGTGCCGTTTTATAGAGCTTTTATCTGATTGGTTGAATGGCGATAGGTCAGAATAATTCAAACATTGAGAGTAGGTCTCAGTGACAATTTAGTCTGGGGCACTGCTCTCGCCACAGGGAAACAATGGCTGGGTGTAGGTTTCCCCTCGGTAATGTGAAGGTGACATTTGAAGAGAAATATGGGCCCTTGCATCCATTTGTAGTTTCATCACGTTGTGTCCCTCTCTACGGCGGATAGCTTACATTGGACCATGAACGGATTCATTCGCTACATGTTCTCAAACACTTTATCCAAACTTGTTGGTTTGAAGCATACTGATCCCTTGCGGTCGCACTAAGCACAGTCTGGTGAAGCTGTGTGTTATCAGTCGTACACGGCCATAGCCTCCAGGTGCCATTCAACATACTGCTCATAAAGAAGCGCTGCACAGTGAGGATCGACTGCAGCGTATGTCGCAAAGCACCACATGAAATACCTTTACCTCAAACATGCTCACTACTCTGTGATTGTCCTGTGGACACACACACACACACACACACACACACACACACACACACACACACACACACACACACACACACACACACACACACACACACACACACACACACACACACACACACACACACACACACACACACACACACACACACACACACACACACACACACACACACACACACACACACACACACACACACACACACACACACACACTTACCAGCTGTGTGAAGTGTGTTCAGTGTGTGACAGCAGCTACAGTCATGCTGAAGCAGTGCAATGATATGAAGAAAGCCAACAGCACCACTAAGTGGAGGATCAGTGTACAGCTGCATTGTGGACGTCACTCTTCACAACAACTATATATTTATTCTAATAATGCTTAATACTACACAAATGTACTTGTCTTAGCCATTATAATTTAACATGAAAGTCTGTACATATTATCATTAGAAATCCATGGGAGTATGCATTATGGCTCCGTATGACTGCTAAGACCTGATAACCACTTGTATTTTATTCTAGTCCTAAATAATGATGGTAAAATGTAAATATAAACACAACAAAAACAGAAACGCTCTGAATGTTTAATTAAACCTGGAGGTCTCTATCTCATGGAGGGACTATACTTCAAAATCTAATTTGAATACCTTTCATATTTAATTTGGTGTCATGTTTACATTATGCCTGCTTTTATACAAATGTGTGAACATACGCACAAACACACACACACCTCTCTGGGAAGCGTCGTACTCTCGAGATAAAATATATCCTATATCGCTCCCTAACTATGAGTCCTTACTAGAATCTAAGGATAAGTTAGGAGCTCTGTAGCTCCCATCTGAAGATGCTGTGGTCAGCATGGCTTAACTTTGTAAAGAGAAGAAGGGGAGGGAATCTATGAGCACAGATTGCTAAATCAAATGAACAAATACAAAATCTGAGGGTACGGATCGACTCAGTCTAGGAGTTTGTGTGCAAACATTAAACGGTGCTGACTACTAAACTGAGCCCACAGTTTAGGTGAATCCCAGCACATAGATAACCTTGGATTTCCAGAATATGCTTAGAGCATTCAGAATAAAATCAGGGAATTGTAAAATATTTTTAAAAGAATGTGATGACAGCTATTTTGCTGGCAAGCATACCATCTTTAAACCCAAGACTTAGTTCAGGTTGAACACTATGAACACTAGTGCAGTGAGAGAATTTTGTGAAGTGTCATCTCAAATCGCACATGGCTGCTGTGCCCTCACTGGAAGTGACAATCACCGCTGAGCTAGCTAGCTAGCCATTAACCTTTCTGGTACCAAATCATTACAGACTGCTATATTAACCCTCTAAAATGACTGGTGGTTTCTTTTTAATTCAAATGTAGTGTATGTAAACTAATTAAATAGTCAAAAAACCCACATGAATAACTTTTATTTGTAGTGGCCAACGTTCCACACTCAACTCTTGGACCGTGACCGTTATGTATTTTGCCATATTTGCATTGGGACACTCACATGTAAGTGCAGAAGTAGGCGATTTGAGAAACAGCATAAGGCTTGAAGCAGGGCAAGCTAGCATAGCTGAACTCATTAAAACATACTCTTAACAACATGGAAGCATTATACTTTCCGGCTCCATGTGTAAGAGCTGACAGTGTATGTTATGGTGACTAGTGAGGAGAAACAACAGCATGTCTGCAGTGTTTCCTCCCCGGTCAGCAGGACTCACCGCTGGCTGCTGCTGGCCGTTGATGCTCACTGTGCGGAAAGGCGAGTTGGTGGACAGCCGTTTGTCCCACTCACTGGGCCGAGGCTCCGGCACCGACTCCATGAAGCTCCTCTTCAGCTCACTGATGCTCGTGTGGTGACGCATGATCCCAGTCTGGGTCTTATCCAGGTCCTTCAACAAAAAGGAACAAGTCAGAACAGATGGAAGGGAAACAATGGCAGTCATAGGATGCTAGAACGAGTTTGAATAAATGGTGAAAAAGAGGAAAAGGAAGTGGAAGACCATTTGGAAAGAAAGGAGGTGACAATATACACAAAGATAATGAATCACTCAGATTGAAAACCTAAATCATAACAACTGTCTGCCATTATCTAAATCTATTGGAAATTAGTTTTGAATGCATGTTTTTTTTTCAAGAACTACTTTACCAAAGCCTGCCTTTCCTCAAGGACATGCTGAGGTCATGGAAGAAAATGATTGCTTGAGGCAAACCCAACACCAGACTGCCTCGTCTGTCTCCTGTGATTTGTGATCCATGTTTGAGCCAAGTATCGGTCACAGTCAGACATGAGTTTGCAAGCGTTTCTGAATCTCCATTGTCTGGCTCATGAAACAGAAACAAAGCAGCAGAGGATGCCTCCTGATTACTGTTCCACTGGCTCACACATTACTGCTTTCATCATGGCAGCAAGAGGAGATGTTAAAGGTAACGGAACACAGAAAGTGTCATGTTTCTTAAAAAGCTGCATATGGTGAGCAGGTGTGAGCCAGGAGGTGAGTGTTGAACTCATCCCGCCTCAGCAGGGTGCAGGACAAAGGCAGCATAAAGGAGAATGAGAGGCAGTCTGTACACTCATTAATGCAAGCTCCCAAACATGTCAAAAAAAGGGGAAGAGATTATAATTTTTTAAGTGCATGATTGTTACATTTTATTTATTTTTATTTAAAAATATATTGTTTAGGCCACAGCTTCTTTTAAGGACAATTCGGGTTTGTGTACATAGAAATGGCGTACATATAATATGAGTTATTTCTGTTTATGTGGGCAGAGGTATCATATTCTTGAACTAAACAGGCTTTACATAAATAAATATAAACTCTATTTATCTTCTTCACAATAATAGTGAAAGTAAAGAAAACCGTAAAAATGTAATATACTTTGCTTGAACATGTCAAACTACAGAACTGAGGGAAAGTGACTTTTCTTTTATTGCTAGCAACATATTTTAGTAATAACTTAACCAAGATGGGTTTGTTTGTTTGTTTATATATATCTATATTGGAAATATATATAAATAACCTTATTAAATTGATTTGTATGGTTAAAGCTAAATCGGTGCTCATTATTTCGTATTAATTGTGGCTGAATCATACAGACATTCCACAAAAAGGTAAGCTTTCTGTTTGCTCAGCTCATTATTTGTATTATTTGACAATCAACAAAAAACTGTGATTATCTTTTGAACAGAAGATACACAATGAGGACATTTTACTGCATCTTCCCTACCTCGATTTAAATAAAGGCTGTCAACAATTTTGGATGAGTTATAATGTGTTGGATGGCTCTGAATACAGCCTTCTTTAATCACATAATGTTGACCTTGACAGGATCTTGAAGAAACGTAGGATATTTGTAGTAATCAGTGTGCAGACTTACTCTTTTTTCACTCATGGAATACTAATCATTCATCCTTTTAATTTACACTTACAGGTCAAATGCTCAGCATGCAATCTTTAAGTGAGAAGCAGGGCTCAGGCAAAGCTGTGAGCTAAGCTAATCTAACATGTGCTCTGTGTGAGTACTTCACACACACCGAAAACAGGTCTGCTCTGCAGCGTAGAATGGTTGCCAAGTTTTTTTTACATCTGTTTAATGTGATAGTGGCCACCAAGTAGTGGGTAACTTATTGCATGTTATAATGATATTTGATAGTCAGCAGGCAGAATTGAAGAAGCAAACACATACAGTACAGACACATGAGGAGGGGGGTGACATGTCATATCAGTAGCAGACGGAGGAATAGTTTAGTTGTTGAAACCAAAACTATTGGCTTAAAAAGGTAGAATGTGGTTAAAGTCAATAGATAATCCTTAAAGAGGACTTAGTAAAAGGATCTGACATTATCCACAGAACGTGAGGAGGTTACAGTGTAGTCGGTGTGTCAAAGACTTCTCTGTATGGTAATGCAGTCGAATAAACAAACTATTATAGTAACACTTTATGGGTAACTTGAGTGCTATAGCACAAACAAATATAGCTAATATAAATTCTAATTCACACAGGCTGCGCCCTCTACTGGACTCTATGGGTAATACTCAATCACACGCATGTGTTCACCCACTGAAATCGCATAAAGGAAGACAAGCCTACCCAAATCTGTGCGGAACACACAGTACATAAGGCAGCTACACCACTGACTGTTATCCTTTTTTTCCCTCAGAGATGGAGTTCAGCAGAGGGCTATGCTTACAGAACTACGGTTACATTAGGTAACCTGAGCTGCAGACGCAACATTTTAACATAATAAGATAGCAGAGTTATGTTGAGCCGCTTCAATTTTGGAGCCTTTTACACTACCAGAAGCTCTTTAAATTCAATGGCAATATACCATATTTATGAATGCAGCTTCAAAACATTTAAACAAAATAAGTTTCCAATGATATTAACATGTCAACCCCCTCCTCTGAAATGATATAAAGCCAGCACATAATGACACAGTGATCACAGTGCTGAGAGCCACAGCAGTTCACAGACAGACAGGAAAAACACTGCGAGTGATGATCATGAAGTAGACGAACAAAAGTAGGAGAGTTCAGTCACCATGAGGACCAATGAGAAACTACAGCATTGCCCAGAGTGTGTACTGACACATACACGACTGGGAAAGAACAAAAAGTAACTTATTTTGGAATATTCCTTGTCAAATGTTGGGCAGACATATTCACATTTTAAAGAAGGGACATCTCAAATGTGTGTATATCCTACAAACACACCTTTTATTAAGTCCTGGTTGAAGTTATTTTGGCCAATGTAAGATTTATTGTTTTGTTAAGGTATCACTTACATTCATGTGAACAATTCAGTCCACACTTTTATTTTAACTTAAGGACTCATACATTGTAGAGATGTGAGGAGGACAAGGGAAAAGACTGCAACTCCTCTCACAAGTGTTATGGCTCGCCATCAGTTCATCAGTGAGGTGAGGTTTAAAGCGGTCTGGTTTTGTACAGCTCTAGTTAGAAAAGAGCAAACCTAAAGCTAAAGTTGTTGTACTACATATAAGGACTGGATGGATGGATGGATATGTCTAATGTAAAAGAGGCCTAGGCCCGTTTTTATAAAGCTTCCATATTCTGAGAGGAAGAATGTAACAGTTTCAGACTAGATCCTGGCAAATATAACATGTATTCATAAAGCATCTTAAGAGAGATTACTATTTTATAATTGCACTTTGTATATATATATATATATATATTATTATTATCATTATTATTATTATTATTATTATTATTATTATTATGTGTCCATTATATGCCCATCATTACTAAGAGTTAATTAAACACATGTTATCAATCACACCTTTATAACTGATGTATCATATCTGGGACCATACACTTTTGAAGATGTAAGTTTTGGAACAAAATGTGTTTTCTTAATATATTTTTATTTTTACAAGTCATATTTGTATTTGAACTGTGACAGCATTGTATTGTGAGTCCAGCCTGAATGGCCAAGCAGCAGTACCAGTTTAAACTTTGACCTTTCCCAATCATATACTGTATTATAAAATGAGAATATGAAAAAAAACAAAGTGAAGTGAAGCTACTTGCATCAGAGAGAAAAATAGTGCAAGCCAAGCGGTAAGGGTTAAGCTGAAATCAAGACAAGAAATGAAAAAAAAATGTGTCAAAGCAAAAGGACTCACAGCGGCCATGCAAGCAGAGAAACATGACGGCAAAGAGAGATCTGAAGACTGAAGATACCAACCTCCAACATTAAATTGCTATGTCTGATATAAATAGTTTCACCCTCAAGTTTCTTAGCTCTTTTCTGTGGGAAATCAGGAAAAAGGGAGAGCTGGTTGGAAATTAATGCAGAATTCATTCAAACATTTGAATATTTGATTTGCAAAGAGCAGCACTGACCATGGCAATGACATGAATCACAAAAAATTAAAGAACTATGGAGGCAGCAGTTCAAATGTGCCCAGCTCAGTGAGGGAAAGTGAGGAATAAACACACAGCTGGTGTGTGAAGCCAGCCATACACACTCTGTGAGAGAAAGTCACATGCTGCATGCAGAGGCTGCTGCAGTACACTGATCAGGACCAGGAGCAGTGCTGTGCTTGTCACTTCAGGAATTCGCTCCTTTGATCTCACTATTTTCACATATCCATATATGTGCACGATTTACATTATTAGCATATTTAAATCAGCATTGTTTCTCGTTGAGAAGTTCAATTATTTAAACAGTCACTTATTTACACATCCAGGAGTAACAGAGCAACATTAGCATTAGCTTGGAGTTGTGTTACTAGTCCAATAGAGGGTCACAGTTGTGATGTATTTTTGTAGAATGACCCGAGAGTTAGCTCCAAGGGCTCCCTTGACAAAAAGCCAATGGGATTTTTCCATTGGATTTTAGAATATTCCAGAGAATAAGCTCTGTGGCAAACACATGTTTATAATGCTTACATGTTTTGTTCAGCAGGATAATCTTCACAAATAACACCACTTTTAAGTTTTTTTGAAGCGTAAATGCCATCGCTAGAAGAGTAAAGCTAACATTAGGCTACAAAAGAACTACATCACGCTAAGCTAAAGGCGGCTAATGTTGTGCATGATGAAGTTTAATGGTCTCATTTAGTCACTGTTAGAGCAACTGCCGTTTTTATGTCTCCAAGTGGGATTTTTACTGACATATTCTATATCCTTAAACAAACAAGTGAACACTTTTGTTAACCAAAGACCTTACTTCCGATACCCCAAATCCAAAAACAAATTAAAGAAAACATTGACTTTGAAAAAAGGGAACCTGTACTCAAGTTTTTCCTGTTCACAATCATCACAAAAACATCTGCAAGATCCTGGATTGCATGATTCAGCAGTAATGTCTTTTCTTAAACATAGATTATTAATAACTTAACAAATCTTCCCTCTTACCAAACCTATTTTTAAACATCATAGTGACATGTTTGCTTTTGGAGAAGGAGAAAGCAAGTTTTGTACAAGAAAAAGCCTTTTCTTTTGTGTTCCATGGAGTGACAGTCGCCAAATGATATCTTGCACAGCGGATTGATTTCTCCTTGTTCCCAGTTTGTGTGGAGCTGATTGGACATGAAAAAGCCTTTACAGAAAGACAAGCAGCGGAAATCATAAAGCAATCAAAGGATTACAGCACTCTGCATTGGAAAGCAGCGCAGTCTGAACAAATGCATGTGTAAGTGATAAAGGGATGCGGATGGTGAGTCGGCAGAACCAGCGACATGCTAACCTTCCTCACTCGCACCATCTCCGTCTTTGCTTTGTCCTGAGGAGAGTGCTGCTCCACCACCAGAGGGAAGACACAGTTACTGTAGGTTCAGGTATTGTTTCAGCAAACTTGTTATACAGTAAACATACAGGTTTGGACGTTTGAAAGACTTGTAGCAAAACAGTTCACTCTGTTTTAGTCAAAAACCAATGATCATGCAAAAAAAGTAGTGCACCATAAATTCTCCAGTAAAATCCAATACAAAAATGCTTGCTTGGGCCCCAGCCATGGCGCAACTGGCTGGGGCACCTGCACCGCACGCCGGCGACCCGGGTTCGATTCCCGACCTGTGGTCCTTTCCGGGTCCTACCCCGACTCTCTCTCCCACTTTCCTGTCACTCTCCACTGTCCTATCCGATTAAAGGCAAAAAGCCCCCCAAAAATATCTTTAAAAAAAAAAAAAATGCTTGCTAGGTGGCTAACATGAACAAATAAAGGTAGGTTGTCTAAGAAAAGATGAGCTATTAAATAGGATTTCTCTTTTTTTTGGGGGGGGGGGGGAATACAGCTTTAATTCACATTGCCTTTTTTGTTTTATATCAATGTTGAGCCACTAAAACCAACCAACCTGTTTACTGAAGAAATGTCACTTTAACAGCTTTCTAGAAAGTATGAGTGGGTAATATTACGTTACCAGGAGTCAGCATAATTTGGTCAGCCATCAAAGATTTTACCACACTGACTATAATTGGGTAACTACAATTTAGGACATCGTTAACAATATTGCTGATTAATGGTGAGGTGGGACTTTTGGCAATATTTAATTTTTCAATGAACAAAAATGTGATTTAGGACTTAAATTTGCTTGATTGGCTAAAACAGATATTTAATCTGACCCTCCACATCTGGAACTGACTGCTCCAGCAAAGGTATCATCACAATATATACTGATATTGGGATATACATTACATTCATTGTAAATAGGATTTGATGTAAATTGCTGAGTCATTCTAAGCAAGTGACAGAATATTTTCTTTGTGCCTCTGGAACTTTTGGTGTGACATTTCCTTTTAGAAACTCTTGAGTTCCATCAATGGTAGTTTAACTGATAAAACACTGCAAAACAAACACTGGAGATAATTAGCAGAGAAATTAGTATTACCGCCTCTGATGGAATTACTGATGTGGAAATGTACATTATACTGACTTTCAGCATGGAAAAAGTGTCGACTTTGCATTAAAACAGGTGCACGAAACAGGGAGGGACTTATTAAAATCAAGTCTTGATTCTTTCTGCATTCGAGTTGAATAGAGACCCCTATATCATCATTTACGCACATATCATCACTATCTTAATACCTTTCTTAGTTCATCTCTTCTCTCCTCTTTACTTTTAAAGACACAGTGCATGCTGTTTCGTGCATACATGTCTGTCTAGTTTCGATTACGCCCTGGTTCAGTGTGAGCATGCTTCAGGCAAACAAACCTGGCTCTTTTTCTCTCTCTCCCCATTGGCGTTGGTCACAGAGGGGGAGTGCCTCCGCTCTCTCCTGGACAATGTCTGGTGCAGACAAAGCTCACACATCAAGACCAAGTCCAAGTACAACCAGGGCTCAAACATTACACTCAACACATCTTTTTACATACAAGAAAAACTAAACTTTAACCCTTTGTTTGGCGCACTTTTTGTTTCAATAGTGATTACACTGACAGCTACATTAACCGCATTTCTGGGTATCAAAACACATCATACAAAACAGTGCAGTATTATAGGCTCCATTTGAACACTGAAAGCGCCAGTTCAACATTCTTTAGCAAAGAAGGAATTTATCAAAATGAGTTGTGTTAGTTTGACTATTAGCTTTTACTTAATAAGAGACAATACATACAGTTTGTTGGGTTGTCAATCTTAAAAAACAAACTTAAAAGCTAACACAGGGAAGATACTTTTCTTGCTAACCAAGCTCCATGCAGAGCTAGCAAAGACTCCTGAGTTAGCCTTTCTGAAACATAAGCTGCATTCACATGACAAGGGGCTCCACAGCCCGACTAAGAGGGAGTGTCACTACCCTCAGCGCCGTGTAGCGCTTAAAATTATCGCAGTGCTGCGCTTAAAGTTCAAATTATTTCAACTTTGACCTTGTCCGCTGCTGACCTTTCGACACGCAACCAATCAGGTGCCAGCTGTATTAAGCAACGAAAGCTAGAAGTGGAGGTAACCATAGAAACAAAACTTAACTAGCTGTTTTCAGCGCAGGTTGGGCAAAGAGTAAACCTTGTATCATGTGAAAGCAGCTTTAAAGCAATGGTTCAATATTCGGTTGCAAAGAAAGAGTGAATCAAAGGTTGTAAACAGTTTGTTGAGATCAGCCATTGGCTCATACTTACAAAGAGAGGATACATACAATGGACAGATGCACAACTTTCAGAACCCAAGAAAAACGTACTTTAAAGCTCACACAGGGAGAATACTTGCTAACCAAGCTTCAGAGCTAGCAAGGACTCCTGTGTTAGCTTACCTGTACCTCAAGGAGCTGATGATACTCTAGCTCTAGCTTTTCTCCTTTTAGATGTGAGATGAGAGTGTGTGTGCTACCTTGATCTCTGGAGTGGACTCTGGTCTGTGGCTCTTGGTGTGCTGGGCTTGTTGACTTTCCCCCTTCCCCTCCGCCTTCCTGTGTGCGGAGCGCCGACCTTTAGGTGTAGAGCCGTCATGGTGGTCGGAGCGCAGAAGGGGGGGCAGCAGCGGAGAGGAAGTGGCGTCCCCCGGAGACACCGGGGACATGACAGGGGCGCTGACCGGACGAGAGGACTTATTGTCGGGAGTGGAGGCCATGGCTGGACAGGAGAGAGCAGAGACAATGTGGTCACTTTAAAAACAAATCGAAGATATTTCAGAAAATATGATTTAAAAATTGCCGAGACTTTGATGGTTAAAATCAAAACATTAACCAATGTTTACTTGCTGTGGATTAATGAGCGCAATTATCCAATACTATGAAGACTTGTGTTTGTTGTCCATTTCTTTACAGTGCAGTCATGCTTCGTGGAAGGTTTGGACGGATGACAGTGTTGGATTAAGACAGTGGTTCTCAAACTTTTACAGTCAGGCCTCCCTTTTACAGTCAGGCCCCCCCCCCCGAACCCAGTTCCAACATAGATGGGTAGGAATACTTGTATGTAGTTGTACAAGCATTACATTATCTCTGCTAATAATAAAAACACACAAAGATCCAACTATAATTTTGTATGTTATTATGGATAGAACATAAACAACTGTGAAATTAATGGTATTTTTATTTGTTATTTTTGTTATTTTTTTAGGAAAAAACTAAACAAATTGGAAAGATTTGCTTTATTTAATATATATAGTGGATTCTGGGCTGCTAGCACACATACACCTGCAGTAAGTAACTAAGTACATTTACTAAAGAACTGTACTTTTTACTTTAAGTACAATTTTGAGATACTTGTACTTGAGTATTTCAGGTTTTGCTACTTTGTACTTCTACCCCACTTCAATTCAGAGGTAAATAGTGTACTTTCACTCCACTTCATTTATTTAATACCTTTAGTTACTTTACAGATTTCGATTAATGATGTGAAATATAATCAATCCTTAAATCAGACTTTACTTCTCCCACCTTTCACGTAATTGGGGCAACAGAGCTTCGATATATGGCAGGAAGCTGTGCATTTCTCTGTCTGAATATGATGCCTTTTGGCCAGCTGCTTGGACAGATTGCTCCTGTTTACACGGAAATACTTCTGTCAAACGAACGTTTTCCACTTCGAGCCTTGTAGCGTGTACGTTGTGAACACTCCGTGATCCCTGTCCCCGGCAGATCTGTGTGCACCGGGCTGCAGCGTGTCTGTGACATAGACTGTATAAATAATGGATGTAGTATCCGTGACTTCAAAAGGTATTAATCCACTGCCTTACCGCTAATGGCCTGAGGTACCGTTCAGACTTTGAAAAAGCAAGTTGACTATTTCATATTGACAAATTGATTGTAGCTGTCCCCAATAATTGGAAAAAACAGTAACAATGACATTGAAATTGGTCACTGGATGAATTAGCAAATTAAGTGGCAAAGGATATATATATATATATATATATATAGCTGTTTAGACGGGCCATTTATAATCGTCAGCATGGATGGAAAAAGTGCTGACATAATGTCAAAGAAGGGCAAGACCTTGCATGAAGTATATAGACCAACTCGGCCATAGAGCCAACACCACGTGTGCCGCACAAATGGCAAACTGGTTCCCCATCTGCAATGACTGACCCATCCTCACCTCAGTCCCCATCCTCACAAGTACAAGAAATACAAGCAGACACTCTGGAAACTGGTAATGATGGACTTATTTTGTCCATTGTTGATGAAACTGGTGGCGGGTTTCTTTGATGAGCAGGGGATCAGCCATCTGCGAATGGACATAGCCCAACAGCTCATCAAGGAAACGGGTTGGTTTCTAATTTGTTTTCAGTTGTTATTGTCATGCAAGTGCTATTTATTCCAGCCAATAACATGGCTATCTGTAATCAGATGATTTGTCTGAGCTATGTCGGGTGTGTGGCGAACATGACAAATGGCGAATATTCACCTGTTGCTTCAACGTCTGAACAGCAGCTCAGGCCATTAGCGGTAAGGCAGTGGATTAATACCTTTTGAAAGACTGAGTTCGTATCTCACAGCGGCTATAGCGTTTGATATGTGCTTTGTAATGGTCACTATATTTTTTTAAGGCTAAAAAACTAAGCAATTTCCTTTCAGATGGCCATGCTTGTCTATTGTCCATAACACGTGGCTTTTGCATTCGTTTTTGAGGCTTGCGTTGGCTGCGTCTGCAGGCTGTGTCATATTGTGAATATCACCAGTTAACATGGTGGGGTTTATTTCATCCATGTTAAGCGGTGATTTGTAAACAGCTGCTGACAACAGCTGACAAGATCTATATGGTTCAAGCACGGCATTGTTCGAGCCGTGCTGTGGCGTAATGATCCGATCATGGCTGCGATTTATATTTTCAGTTTTACGGGTTCGAATCCCGTCGGTGGAGTTGGAATATTGTATATATATTTTCTATTTCTTGGCCAGCATATTTTGTGTTGTTGTCTGTAGGTGATCTCCACATGCATATTTACATGAAGTGATGCTTACGTTTTTTCGCCGAGATTTTTTTTTAATATTGTCTGGTCACACTTCAGACACACAAGTAAGGTGAAAATGACGAACCTGGCAACCACATATGATTCGGCCCGTACAGCGTCATATGACGCTCAAGGAGTGGAAAAAGTAAACAAACGCCACCAGCTGAACCGGAATCCAGTTAAACTGGAACGGTCGTCTTACTCAAGGTAAGTTAACCTGAAACTATACAACAAAACTTGACATAAAGATCTATCTGTTATTGAGATTATACTGCACTATTTTAAAAATGCTTGTTTCAAATATAGATGTAATTTGCAACACAGTGTTACCGTGAGTCAGCGTAACGTTAACGTTTAATTTGAAACAGAATTTTAATTTCCACATGATTCAGTTCACGAGTCTTTTCTATGGAACATTCGATTACAACGTTACTTTTAATACGTTTCATAAGCTAAGTTGCATGTGATGGTAAATGTATTATTGATAATGGCTTGCATAGTCATAGTTATTATTGCTGCTTTAAGGAATTATACCAAACAAGACACATTATCAGTACACAGGCTGTTAGCGGAGCTGGCAGAGCCGACAACTAGCGGCTAGCGCCCACTGACAGCGCTGACCTGTCAATCAAAAGGACCACGCCCTTAATTATGCATAACTTTAAATGATTAAAACGGGAGAGTTATATAGAAATTCACCCTCCTCACAGTTGTCATGAATAGGGAAATTAGCTATAGAGACCAAAAGCAATTTTTGTACTACGCTGTAAACATGTTTATTTCTGCTGTACAAATTGGCATTTTTAACATAGGGGGGGTCTATGTAAATTGCTCTGTTTTGGAGCCAGGCCACGCGGCCATTCGATGAACTGCCGTTTTTGGCACTGAGGTCTCTTGTGAAAAGAGCGGAAATAATGATATTGCAAGTTAGAAATGTATTTGGTTCGATAAAATGTGCAAGATAACTTTAATGTAGCAATAATAAATAAGATTTTTTTTTTTTAAATTGTATTATTATAACAAAGCGCAACCAATGTTAGTTTACAACTTCCTGCCAAGCTTCACACGCCCCCCCTGCAGTAGCCTACCTCCGTGGGGCGCGATCCCCAGTTTGAGAACCACTGGGCGAAGACATGTTCTTTATTGCAGATATAGTATACACTTCTGACAGCACCTGCAACCAATTGCCTACTAAAGAAACAAAGGTGGCACAGGGGAGCAGAAATGTAAGAGATAGCGCCTTTCTCTGAACACTAGCAGGGTTTTTTCCCCCAATTGATTCTAACGAAAACAAAGCGAATGCCGTACCATGCGGCCGCCTCAAGAAGAAGCGCTGCACCAACTTGTTTTCGGCCGTGTCTGTCAGACAAAAACACAAACCGAAAATCTTATTCAGAAGGGTGAGAACAAGAACCTTCCGGTCAATGGTGAGAGAGCAATGTCAAACAAATATAAAGCAGCTGAAATAAATAGTAAAAGGCGAAGCAAAAATAAGTAAATAAAAGTCTTCCTTATAAAACTGGTTGAAAGGATGTCAAGATAAACACTAGTTGCCATAGATTCATAAAAAAAACGCTTTTCTGACAGAAAAAGACCATAGGCTAATTGAACACAGCTCCTTATATAAAAGCCAAAACCTCTGTAACCAACATTGAAATGCATGATATTATCTGGCCCCCTGGGACAAATAAGCACACGCACTCACACAAGGTACCTCCATCCAGGCTGCGCGAGTTCCTCTTGCTGGAAGAGCGCTGGAACATGGGGGCGGGTCTGTCAATCAGAGAGCTGGCCTGGCGGGTCTGAGCCTGAGTGCGCCCGCTGTAGCGGAACTTGGAGCCCAATGCCAGGAACTTCCTGGGTGTGGTGACCATCTCCGTGGAGGTCAGCCTGCACACAAAAATCTCGACAATGATCTTCCAATATGACTGTGCCACTTAGACCTCAGGACAATGATTGATACAATTGTGCTTTGAAACAAATTGGGGCTGTGTGCTAACAGGGGCCCCATTGGTAGTTTTGTCTGAGGAAACTGTTCTTTTTTAAACCATGATGATCATGTTTTTCAGGCTTTTTTTGAGTCAATTCTGTCCTTTTCTTTAATGTCATGGTTGGGTCTCCTGGGCTTAAGGAGCAGACACTCTCAGTCAGATCATAAAGTGGTTCGGCAGACTCATTTAACCACAGCTAAACCTGGAGACCCAGAACCTCAGGCAGTGACAGCGGTTATCCAGCTCTATGTTAAATGACTCCCGCCCTGTAAACACAGAATTAAAGCTTCTTCTTCGGGCTGAAGGTTGAACAAATTTATAAAAAACGCTTTATTCTAGCAGCCATTGCACAAATTAACAAGCAGCGTCACAAAGATGCTAGGTCACTCTGCCTATTTTTTTATTAACTACTTTTCTAGATTGCTCAAGTTTGTATGAGTGTTTTTTTTTTTTAGATGTGAGGGAGCAGGGGGTGATTTTTTTAAGCATGTGCCTGTTGTTTTGGAATGTGTGTAATAATGGATCCCTTGTCTTTTACCTGCCAACCAAATCTACCTACAGGTACCAATAAATAACCTGAACCTGAAATGCTCTTTTTTCTGCCTTACTCAATGTCCACAGTTAAACCGGCACAGCCTCGTGAACACACTTTAAGAACTCAGTCCCCTACCTGAAGAAGGTGTGATGTTCTACACACACTTTCCAAATCTTCTTCGCTGCCTTGTAAGTGGGCAGTTTGAAGCCAATTGCACTCTCATACTGCTCCACCTGTTGGAACACAAACATAATTAGAAGATGGCTGATGAGATCAGATGTTAGTACTCATGGCTAGGATGAGCTGATGAGCTGTTGACACGATAACATCCTGTACCTCAGAGGGTCTTATTTTGATGAAGAAGCTGCTGCGTTTGTAGGACACCTTGAGGACTTTGGGCCAGGGGAACCGGTTGATCCTCAGCTTGTCTTTATAGACCATCAGACCACTGGAGCAGACCCCCAGCATGATATCAACACCATCCAGATCCTGGCAGGGACACAGAAAGGGTTCAGTTTAACTCCTTCAGTAAAGCAACTACTTAACCATTGGGATTAAGCTTCAAAGGTGGTTGAGCCAGCTCAAGTTCCAAGAACGTTGTAACGTGTTTGTAGCATAAAAGAAAAGTACAAACCACCTTACATTGTGACAGTAAATGTGATTTTAGGACATGTTCACTCCTGACTACGTTGGTCCAGTTCAAAGACACTGTGTTGTGTTGCCTGTTTGGTTCTGTACATTGGGCTGCTGTTAAAGCTGTCCATCAAACTCTGGTATAGACCGGAGAATTGGACAGAGACCCTACCTCACATGTTATTTAGTAGGCGTTTTACTATTGTAGAAATGTATCAGAAGTCTCATTTAATTATATACATGTCATGACTTTCCCACAGTTTGAATTCACATCTAGCTACAAAAGGCTGTCTCTCTTTGACCTTTGTTAAGATTGATGTTTAGTTTGTAATTACCATTTATGCAAGTTTCGCCCATCTGGCCAACATGACACCACTGCCTAGTTGAATGCAGTTTTGCCCATGTGGCCAACGTTTTCTATATCCTGTAATATAAATTCCCATGCTGAGTCTTTCCCCTTTTCCTTTGTTTTAAGTGTATAAAATGCTTATCTTTTCTGGTGTAGGGTTGTCAGATCTTGTACGAACTTGTTAAAGCAGGACTCTGTCCTTTCAGCAGAAATAGATTAACTCTGTTAAATGCTTTAACTTTATTAAATAATAAAACGTTGCTTTAAACTCCCTTTATCTGTTCATTTCTTACCAAAGAGGTTGATTTGTGTGGATTTCCTCCACAATTGACCAAAAATAACTTGCAAGATGTTGATTAAACTTAGAAGATACAAACTCAAAAGAGAAAGCATCCTGTAAAGGAAAATAGCTCTCAGTACACCAATAATTATATATAGTATGTACTGTAGTATATGCTTGTTTTATTAGCCAAGTTGCAGTGGGAACAGATGGAGTTTCATTCTGCGATGGAAGATGAGTAGACTTTCTGCTGTCCTCATATTGTTGTTTCACCTAAAGCTATGACTGTATGGATTAGGAATAATTTAAGAGGGGGACTGGAGATAGGAGCTTCTGAGATTGACGTGTTTTAATTCAAAAGCTCTCGTGACACCGCTCAGACACCTTGGCTCCGGTAAAAGTGTTTGCTGGCCACAAAAACACTTCCCTCCTCGAAGCTTCCAGCCAACGAGATAATGTTGTTTTGTTTGTCTTTATTTTACAGTTATTTACTAAATGTTATATCACATGCTGTGCGTGCTATTGTGTGTGTAACATTGTCATATATTCTGCCATTTAAAAAACACAATGTCATATGGAGACCAGAGATGCAAATAAACCCAAAGAAAAAGGCAATAGTGTCTGCCTGAGTTTCATTGGAATTATATAAAGAGTCCTTTTTATAGAGATACTCTATTGTTATCTTTTTTTACAGATAATATGTATAGGATTACTGTTTATGATTTTATTCTTTTATTTTAACTCATGTAATATCTGCACTGAACTCTCAACTTCATTTTATTGCTTTCAACTAACCTAATACATTTATGTGAAATCTGTTGACAAAAATGTTTTAATTAAAGTCAACCTTTCAGTTTTTCCAGGGAGTTAACTTTCTGCTGCTGTGATACAATCATTTCCCAATGTTAGATCAATAAAGCTAATATAATATAATCAAACTAATCTAATAATAAGGTAGATAATATAATCTACCAATGATAATGGACCAGTACTTGTATCTTCAATAGTTGTGATGCAGCCTGCTTGTACTGCTCAGCATGGCTCACAGAGGGGCAGTATAGTCCCAGTTAGAGTCCTCCCTCTGTTTGTGTGGTTAAATCCCTGCTCTGACGTAAACAGATTGACCTGATTTCAGCTGTAAAACCTCACAAGTCACATGTCTTCCTGCTATTCGGGCCAGGCATGCATGCTTCTCTGATGCACGGCATTAAAAATACTAAAAGACGAAGCTGCAAACACATTATGTTCCCTGGTTTAAGCCGTTTGTTTCCATGGAGCGTCGGGAGGCTGAATCACAGTCACACCCAGATTAAGTGTTTTATTTGATCTATGAAGGAAACTCGAAGTAAAAGTCACCACGCAAAACAAGCGGAGTAGCAGAGCAGCGGTCGAGGCTCAGGACTCACCTTGGCCTGGTGGAGGTCCACTCCGTACATGGAGAGCTTCTTGGCGTTCTCCAGGAACATCAGGTCTGCCTGTGCTGGACTCATCGACCTGCCCCAACACCACCAAATCTTTACATTCACAGATTCTAAAAACAGGTTTAAATGATTAACCAGAGCACCTCCATTCGAACCCAGTTAATGAATGTTTTTAAATAAATCCCCTATTTTAAGACAAGGGGAAACTATCTCAATGTTTAATTGTCAGGGTCCGGTACACTGCTGAAGGGTACTTCGGCTGTGCACACGGCTCTCCAAGTACCATTCCACACGCATTACTTGGTCCATTTCAGGAGTTGAACCAGAGTCCCTCTGGTTCCTAATCAAAGTTAGTAGCGCCCCAGCCTTATTTGTAGTCTTGTAATGTAGTTGATGTATACTTTATACATATAACATGATAATTACATGCAATTAGTTCTGTTCAGTGGAGTAGTCAAAAGTATCACTGAAAAACATTTTGATATGTACATACTTTTCTAAGTTAGTATTTCTATTTATTACATCTTCTTTCACTTCTCAGAGGCAGGTACTGTACTCCACTACATTTATCTTAAAGATACAGTATATCAACTATTTGCTTTTAAATTGTCATTTTATAAATATAATCTATTTTAAAAAATGATTTATTAAAGTTTGAAAAATTGCATTTTAATATTAACGTTTGCCTTATATAAATAGACGTTTTCTATCATCATTTTTACTTTGGAAGATTTGCCGCTTTATCAAATCAAACTTTCAAATTTTCCCTGCACTTTGTAATAAATGTATGTTACTTTTATTATTTTATTTATAACTTGTCTTACTTTAGTCTAACTTATTTTACTTTGTATTTTTATTCAATTTTATTTTAATATAATGGTCATTTAATGTTTCTCCTGCATTATTATTTTATTTTTGTAAAGAACTTTGAATGAAAAACTGCTCAAAAAATAAACTTGCTTCACCTTGCATTTGGACACCTTAACTGCATTTTATACAGGGTATAACAATATTATTTAGCACATGAAAGTAAACCCCTGGAGTCTCTCAGCAGTGATCTGACCTGTAGGTGCGGTGCAGCTCCATCATTTTGTCCTCCAGCTCCTTGGTCTGACCCTGGGCCATCTTCATCTCCTTAGCGTAGTCGGGGGCGTGCACCTCCGGGTCATACTCGCCCAGCTCCGACTGCAAGGCATAGGATCCCAGCAGAGACAGTGTGACGAAGGAACAGGGCAGGCGTCCCTGCAGGATGTCCTTCCTCAGCTGGAGACACAGGTAGTACCTGCAGCAGGGATCACATGTTCTCAGGGGGGAATTCTGCATTCAGAATAGCTCAATGCATCTCTCATGTGAATATGCTGCTGTAACATCTGATACAATGTTTGAATCCTTGAGTGGTGCAGTCATGAACCCACCCAGGAGTTGGCATAGTTAGGGCCCCCTCAACAAAAAGCAATGGGATTTTAGGATAAACATCATGATTTTTGTACTTAAAGCTGCGCTCACATGCTTTGTGGTATAACGGCTTTGCGCTAGAGTTGCCGTTGTGTTTCTAGGGAGAGGGGTTCCCCCCCGATTAGGCAAAAGCGCTACCTCGGGTGTTGCAAATCGCTGAAAATTGTTTGCGACTCAATGTTAGAATTATTGCAACTTTGACCTCAGTTACAGCTGACCATTCGAGGCGCATCCAATTAGAACACAGCTTTGCTAAATGGCAAAAGCTAGCAGGGGAGGTAACCATAGAAATGAAATCTATATGGCTGTTTTCACAAAGAGCAAATTGTGTATCATGTGAGCTTAAATGCAATAAAGGCTTTAAACAAATACATCATGGTCACATGTCTGTCTGTCCATACCGCTAAACTAAAGGCGGCTAATGTTTGGCATGATGACGTTAAGTAGTTTGATTTAGTCATTTCTTAGCCAACGATGTTTTTAAAACACATAAAGGCTTCAGACATTTGAAGACGTATTTTATGTCGTAGGTTAGAACAAACCATTAAAATCTCTTCAGCTTGTGTTAACCACAGACCTTATCTCCGGCACCTAACTAGGAACACGTTCAAAAAACTTCAAGACGAGGGTACTGGAAGCGATAAAAAGCTTGCTAAATTCCTTGTTTCAGGGCTCACTCCTGCACCTGGACTCGGCTGACAATTAACACAAGACATTTAAGATAGTTTAGTCCATTCCCATCAGGCTATAATCATTGTAGTAATATGATGCATGCATTACACATTTATCGGTTGGTTTGCTCTTGAAAAACACACATGCACTCACCAACTGATTCCCCTGTGCACTGTTTGTCTATCCTAACATGATCCTGTCGTCTGGAGGAATAAATCAGTTCCACATTAAGCTTTTAGTACGCTCAAAATGAGTTTGAGGTGTGCAGTACCTGGTGATGTCTTCAGATAGCTGGGCTGGGTCCGGTGGATAGAACTTCACATTGAAGTTGAAATTATAAGTGGCACCTAAAGAAAGAAATGAAGATATGATGAAATATGTGTCAAGACAAAAGTCAGAACAGAAGGTTTGTTTGGGGTTTAGGTTCCCCTCACCTTGAACCTGCCGGCGGATCTCCTTGGTAAAGTCCATCCAGGTCTGATAAAACAAATGAGGGATGGAGCATGAGGTTTGATATCATCGTACACTGTTCAGTCCTTTAAAACTGAGGCAGACTTTACCATCAATGACATGTACATTAAAGAGTTTCCTTTTTCTTAAATCCTGAGGCTGGGATTGTTGAACTTTTAATAGTTGAAATCCAGCTCACCTTGGTTGTGGGCGTCTCAGAGACCACCAGGCCATAGTAGTCTTTCTCCAGCAGGTTGAGGTTGTCGCACACCTTCATAAACAGCTCCTGACCTTTTGCATGTTTCTGAGACACATGAAAACAGGGACAAGACACGGAGTGAGTGAAAAGTAAGCTGAAGCAGAGCCACACGCAAACATTATAGATTCTTTGTCTGCTGGCTTCATGAAGGTATTCTGTTTTATTTTCGCATTGAAGTTTCAGATTTCTGTTCATATGGTGGTCCATATGGAGCATTTAAAAATGGTCCTCCAGGACATTTAGAATATGATTAATAAGAGATGCTGGTTTATCAGATTAGTGTTAAAGAAGACAGAGAATGTTAGGCGTGTCATTGGTAATGGGTGTTGCACTGAGGTTAGTTGAAAGTTTGAGGAGAGATGTAAAACATTCTACATTGGGTCTGCAGACTGGAAGTTTAGTAGGATCAGATGTTATTTCTTGTTTATGAGCTATACGGTTCTGTAGGTTAATATTTTGGTTTAATTTGTCCAGATTAGGAGATACAGTATCAGCCTCTGAAATGTCTGCCTCCAGCCATGTGAGGCTTTCATATCTCTTTAGATTACGCAGACTCTATAAAACAAACTGAAAATGCTTGCATGAACATACAGTATTTGTCTCAAATGGGCCACGGTTGCATAAAAAGTAAACCTGGTGTAACAACTTTTGCTCTATAACCTTTGTTTTTTTTTATGTTTGTTACTATGTCTTACTTGATATAACTTGGTAAGCTAGTTATGTTACATTAGAAATGTATAGTAGCACATAGAAACTGCTGGATGCTAACTTGCATATGTTGGGCAATTTGCACAGTAAGCATAAGTTGTGTTAATAAGCATATGCAGACAATAACAAAAAAAAATGGCTTGGATGATTTGGACTATTTTGGAGTACTTTTAGAGGTTATTGATGATGTTGAATTACTTTCTGAGGTTTTAGGATTAAAAAAAGGGCAGCTTTGAGTCCTCTAAAACTTTAAAATCAACCGATTTTTTTTCAAAATCATCCCACCATGAGTGCAAATATGGACACTTTCTGGGTATCCTGAAAAAGTCAGAAATTAATTCAACAGCCTCTATAACATCGAAAATTGTCCAAATCGGCCAAGTCATTTTATATCCATTGTCTGCATATGCTAATAAACACAACTTATGCTAATTGTGCTAATTGACTAACATGTGCAAGTTAGCATCCGACAGTTTCTATGTGCTATGTACATTTCTCACATAAAACTTTGGGTTATTCTACATTTAGGGGTTTACAACAGGACTCTGAGCTTGCAATACTTTCATTAAAAGCATGTGGCTGCATTATATGAAATCATTTTGGCAGTGGTACAGTCTGATAGAACAAAACGCTGCTCTTACATCCAGCTCACACTCGTACAGAGTGTCGTCCAACAGCGTGACTTTGATCTGCATGGTCTTGGGTCTGCGAGGGGCTTTGGGAGCTTCGGCCTGCTCTTCTGCGGTCTTCTCCTCCTCCTCCTCCTCCTCCTCCTCCTCCTCCTCCTTCTTACTGCCTCGTTCTGGCCCACACTCCTGCTCCTCCTCCTTTTCCTTCTCCTCCGTCTTCTCCTTCTCCAGCGCAGTCTCCTCTTCTTCCTCCTTGTTGTTCTCTTTGTCCTTTCCACCCTCCTCGTCCTCGGCTTCTTTCTTCTCTACCTGGGCGGCCTGACAGACAGAACACAGGACACCCTCTCAATGATGAGCCTCTGATGAATCAATCAGCAGTTTTACCAAGACATCAATCCAGGTAAACTGTGCATTAACAGTAATGTTTACAAAGCTTGCTATTATGATACATTTATCAGTGGAGGCCTGAATGTTTCCATCAACAGTCCGATAATTTGACAATTCCACTTTTATTCAATGAATAATGATTTTTGAAGCCTTAACACAATTCTTCTTTCTTTGGGCGATGCAGTGGATGGATCGCTCACACATGCAGAGCAGGAAGCAGATAAACCCTACAACAGCACAACACAAGATGCCTCATTTCCTTGTAATTTCAGCCCCTGTTACCATGGGGAACAGACCCTGTAGAGGCGATTACAGACAGCTCACTGACGTAGTTACGCTGAGGAGTAACATAACTAAAGGCACCACCTCCCATGGTTGTATTCCATCTCTAATCTTTAGACGGGTCTCATTTAAACGCTCAGGTCTGGAGAACAGGACATTATCTCATTACAATAATAAATATGCCAGCCACAGAATACTAATTAATGCAAATCATTCAAATGTATTTTTATGATTCATATGTCTCAAGGATCTTAAAAAGACTGAAATATGAGGACTTAAATTCTACATAATTTTTTGCCAGAAGAATCACAATTCTTCCATTGGATTTGTTCCATTGGGTTTTTGCTGAAAATAAAGAATAATCTACACAAATTAACCCCACTTTTATGATTTTTGACTCGTAAATGCAATGATAAGAAGTGAGAAAATGTTAGATCAGGAATAAACAAACTAGATCACGGTCACATAACTCACGTCACCACTGCTATGCTAAAGGTGGACTTGTGTTCGGTCGTTTGTTAGTCTCATTTAGCCATTGTTAGCAACCAGTGTTTTTAGACACATGACGCTTCAAACATTCACCAGTGGGGTATTTACTGACATACTTCATCTCATAGAACAAAACGTTATTCTCTTCAGCTTGTGTTAAGCACAGATCTTATTTTAGGTATGTAATCAAAAACACGTCAAATTGCTAACTCATTCACAGGTTTTTGGCCTCATTCCTGCACCAAAACTCACTGCTTCATAGGGTGTTCAGCTTCTCCTTCTCTATAAGCATGAACAACTTGCAGCCTACTTAAACTACCTCACATGATACATTTCAATTTCAAGCAACTGTACACCATTTTAATGTAATATAGTACACTATGTCTATATCAAAGTCAAATATATGTTCAATATATTGGTATATTAGAGAGTATTGTAAGTTATTCAGTATATTTTGAAGTGTTTGAATACTCCTCTGAATATATGTAATATGTTTTTTAATGAGAATATGTATATTATTTTTTAATTTTCGGCCCCAGCTGTGGCGCAACTGGCTGGGGCACCTGCACCGTACGCCGACGACCCGGATTCGATTCCCGACCCGTGGTCCTTTCTGGATCCCACCCCGACTCTCTCTCCCACTTTCCTGTCACTCTCCACTGTCCTATCTGATTAAAGGCAAAAAAAAAAATTCAAATTTGTTATCTTTATCTTTATTTTATTTGTAATTTATTCTATTTTTTTTTAAACAAATGTTGTAATTCTATTAAATACATTAACTATCAAAATGCTGCTTTGATAAAACAACTAAGCAGATCGGGATGTCTCTCTATCCTTTGTCTCATAGCTCATCCACAATGTGTGGGTGTTTGGAAAAGGGGTACACAGAACGCTGAATATTTAGGATTACAAACCACAAAGTAAAAGACTTAGAGTCAGCTAGGTGAGAATGATACACGTCAGTGATCGAACACTTAGATGTGCAGCAGGCAGACCTGAGCCTCGGCGCTGCTCATCGAGTGCCGGTCCGGGGCCACCTCCCCCTCCGTCCTCAGTTCGGGTTCGGGGTCAGCGATGGGGGCTTTAGCTTCTTTCTCCTCCTTGTCGTCCTTCTCTCCCGCCTCACTCTCACACTGCGAGCGCCTCTTCAGGAAGGAGGAGAAGAGGCGGGAGAGGCCGCGGCCGGCAGAGTTGCGGTTGCGAGGCGGGAGCTGCTCCTCCTCCGGTGGGGGCGACCCTGCGTCCTGCCCGGCTTCCTCCTGCTGCCTCGGCTTCTTTTGGTGACTCTCTGCCTCGTCTGTTGTCATGGCAACAGCTGGGGATATAGAGGAAACAATCAAGTTAAAACCTAACAAAAAGAACAGGAACAGGTCCCCTACACTACTAATCAGATAAAAACATGTCATATGGAAATTCTCGCTAAAGATAAGGTCAAATTAGAGCCTGGAGCTGATTTTTGAGGCTGTTACATTTCAGAAAACGATTTGAGGTTTATTTTAAGTTACTTTTTTAGGGCACTTCACACATGAATAGAAGGAACCATCAATATTTCTAAGCAGGTTCGGCATCTTGCTTTTCAAACCTTCAATCGTACATTTAAAGAGCAACTCTTCACACTTATGGAGAGTGTGTTTTCATAGCAACATTAATCAGATGACTTGATGGAATGGATATAATTATGACCTGTTGAACAACAACAACAAAAAAAGATAAATATATTGGTATGAAAAACATGTTACTGGTATTAATTGGCCACTTAATTTTGGTTATTGTACAGGAGATCAAAGGTGAAAACAGTGACCCCCCCCTCTTAGAATCAAGTCTATGCAGACATGAGTGTTCACATTTTTGGAGCAGGAGGGACTTTGGTTTCTCATCATCGAGAAACAACGTTCAACCAGCCCCCCTGCAGGCGGCCAATCAGACTTGTCATACTGACAGCAGTTTACGATCCTCTCGTTTAAAATAATAACTTCCATAATGTCTAGAATACCGTGCAACTCGATGCTGTAGGGTGAGTTATTTCACACACGCTTTATCACTGTATTTCCACAAGGTTTAAAATGACTGTCCTAATAGGATGATGCAGGAATGAGTCCTAAAACATGGAAATGAGTGAGCATTTTACCAATTCCAGTTCCCTCAGCTAAAACTCAAAGTTGTTTTGACTTGTTTTTGGTTGGATGCAGGAAATAAAGTCTGTGGTAACACAAGCTGAAGAGATTTGCAATCTTTGTTCTACAACATGAAATATGTCAGTAATTATCCCACTGTTCTGAAGCTTCTATCTGTCATAAAAACAACAGTTGCTTAAAAGAGACTTCATGTGTTTTCCAAAGATCTTATTTTCTACAATATTCCAAAATCGTTGGTTCGACATTTGTCAGCACGCTTTGATTCTGATCCGTCTGATATAAACACACATCATCTTGTCTGGCTGCCAACCCCTCCTCATTGTCTTGGGGATAATGTGGCAACAAATCATCTGCAAAGCCATAGCATAAAGAATCTAAACAGGCTTCCTTACAGGAAGACACTTATCCAATAAGACTATTTAACTTAATCCATTTCACATCTCACACAAACTCCCCAACAGCTAAACTCTCACTAGATGCAGAAAATGCTTTTGATGAGGTTGATTGGGATTTTCTATTTGGAAAACTAAAACAATATAGTTTTGGGGAATCATTTATTCAAAGGGTGAGGATGTTAATCACCAACAACGTTACACAAATTGGAGCACCCCTTCCCCAACAACAAGAGATTTCCAACTTAAACTTCAATAACACATCCAATTCAATACTTTAAATACTCTCCATAATCCTAATCATGGCCAAGAAAACTATCGCCATGAACTGGAAATGAAGACACAATATAACCTGTGCACATGCCCCGACATACATGCACTCCATTAATCCATCTGTCATCAGACTATAATACCTACACATTTCAGGTGTACCATACAACACTTATAGGCATCGCACACCTACTGTAACAACATACTCCTCAGTTGTTTGTAATCACTCCAAAACAAACATGTGGGCCTATGAGAGCTGTTAACACATTTAAAATACTTCATTACTAGCAAAAGTACTGCATTGAGAATGGTACTTAAGTAATAGTTGGGAAAATGTAAGTGCCAGGAGTAAATTAGTCATTGCAGAAAAAGCTCAAAGTAATTCAAAATAAATGTAAATATCTAAAAGGAAATACAACAAAACTTAACATTTGAGGAGGTGGAACTGTGAGATATTACAATGAGCAAAAACTGCTTCCAATAAATGTATTTTAATTAAATCTGTCTTCCCACTACCCAAAAGTGGCACAGAAAATGGCACTTTCATAAAGCCCAAGTAGCTCAAACTTAGGTACAGTACTTTTCCAAATAGAAAAAGGAGAAAGGCTAAACTAATATTATTTTAATTATTAGACTGTTCAAACTGATGAATCAGTTACCCTGCAGTATTTTACGGTTGCATCTGTGCGACCCATTTTAAGTGCGGCTCTGAGGAAAGCTCAATAAGCTTCTTCTACATTTTATTTGTAATTCAAAGATGTGTCCTCTCCTCAGAGATGTTATCTATAGCAAAACCTGCCTTTCATAATGCAGATTCAGGCAGTAGGCATATAGATTCACACTTAAAGTATTAGCCCACAGAACAGAACAGCTGACAGAGGAGAGAACATCGGATCCTTTACAACAAAAAACACTAGATGCTCTTTTAGTTTTTTACTAACACTGTAATCCTGCTAGTTATTCCCATTTTCTAGAAATATAACATTAATCTGATTACATCTTTTTTTATGTAACTGCAAGAGAATACAGTTACCTTTTTTGTACTTAATTCCGTTACATGTCATCTTAAAGATTAGTTGGGGGTTGAATTTCACCATCTCAATACTGTTGCATTATTTTGAAACCCAAACAGACTCAAATATGTTTATGGCACATGACCAAACTCAATATGTCTGCTGGCAGATTGAGGGTGGAAGGAATCACAGCTTTGCCCCACATAGAGCTCCAGACGCTGCAGGCAGCAGTGCTGAGTGGACGCTGACGGGGCAGAGCAGAACTGCAGGTGTATACTGAGAACTAAACATACAAACAGGAAGTCCATGTTCTCATGCTGGATTGTCTAAGCAGCAGTTTGTAGCAGGTGTCCCACGGATCTCCAGAGTCTGCATCTTTTCAGGCCAGATAAAAACCTCCTACTTTATTACATTTAAAGTGAAACAAGCTGGAATGAAACTGTGCTTTCTCCACCATGGTGAAAATACATTTTTAAAAGTTTCTCTAGCTAAATATAGGGAAATGTGCCTCCCTCCTAAAACAGTAACTTGTCGTCTATTGAGCTTTCCTATGCAACATAAAATTGGTTATGACTATTACATTTCTGTGTCATGGAATGGGAAACTGTGTTTAACTATTCATCTGAACCGCATTAACAATGTATTCAGGCAGGACCTCTGCTAGTAAAAGTGTCACTGTAAGTACAAGGCTTGCTTATGATTTGGGGCTGATGCTTCAAAAAATCATTTAACCTTAACTACAACACACTAGCTTTGAAATATGGGTGTTTATATGTATTAAACAAGGACCGTGCCTAAAAATACATTTATCTCAAAGACAGAAAAGATGCTATATTCCAGATTATAGCTAAATTCTTATTTTCAGCTGCAGTCCCAGGGCCGGTACACACACATGTTCGTGTGTCTATCACACTAACAATTTTTTTTTTAAATCGAAGCACAGTTGTATCAAATACAACCATCAGCACATTTATCTGTACAACCATAATATTTCAACTTATTCATATGTCTGGGAGGGAGGGTTAGTTTTTTGTTTTGTTTGTCTGTTATTATTTTTAGCCATTCTGTATATTTTGTAAGTGATCGCTGGCAGATCATTTTTCCTTGTTGTATTTATGTACTTTAAGTTTTTTTTAAATTTAAAGAAAAAATGTTTATGCTTTTGGTTGTACATGTGTATTAATTTCAATCAAAAACATTATCACAAAAAATAAATATTTAAACTTGTTTAAATTCTCAAATTATAGTTAATTCATCTTGGCAAACATGGGAAAAAGAGTGTATGCACTGGGAGTGTATTCCAATGCTTGATGGTAAGTGATACAGCACATTGTCTCTCAGTGGGGTGACCTCAGCGTGGGTTAGTAAGTATCATTAAGACCACCTGAAAAGCAGCTGTACAACTATACACTCCGATGGTATTACGGGTAGCCCACGTGGCAATCAGAGCCCAACTGTGTAAGGCAGAAACAGAGAACAATAGACTTCGAAGCTTTGACAGACGACAGCTGAATTGCCAGTGTAATGCAAGCAGCTGTGCAGGGGTAAAGACAGTAGCATGATTTCAACAGAAGTCATGTGGTGAAGATGGGCAACTGAAAACATCTCCTGTGTGCACTTTCGGTCAATCTGGCTTTCGGTCCCGTCATTCTACGGAAACTACCTTGACCAGAGTAGTCAATGATTTACTAATTAATGTTGATTCTGACTTAACATCATTGCTGCTGCTGCTTCTTGACTTGAGTGCATCTTTTGACACTGTGGATCACAGCATACTTCTAGGCCGCTTGGAAAATCTTATTGGTATCAATGGGACAGTGCTCTCATGGTTTCATTCATATTTATCAAATAGAACACAACGTGTACTTTACAACAATATAACCTCTGAATTTACCAGAGTAAAGTTTGGTGTACCCCAGGGATCTGTCCTTGGCCCTATGCTTTTTGCAATCTACTTGCTTCCCCTTTGCAGAAGGTCCATGATCGATTTTGTTATCGTATCATCGGACCTGAGGCCGCATGTTTTGGACACTCGAGTGAAGAGAGGGGCAGAGTTTTCAACTGATCACCATCTGGTGGTGAGTTGGGTCGAGTGGCAGGGGAAGCCTCTGGACAGACCTGGTAAGCCCAAACGTGTAGTGCGGGTGAACTGGGAACGTTTGGAGGAATCCCAAGTCCAGGAGGCCTTCAACTCTCACCTCCGGCGGAGCTTTTCAGACATCCCTGTGGAGGCTGGGGACATTGAATCAGAGTGGGCGCTGTTCAACGCCTCTATTGCTGAAGCTGCGGCGGGGAGCTGTGGTCTCAAGGTCTTAGGTGCCTCAAGGGGTGGTAACCCTCGAACCTCCTGGTGGACACCGGTGGTCATCAAAGCTGTCCGATTGAAGAAGGAGGCCTTCCGGGATATGTTATCCCTGGGTACTCCTGATGCAGTTGCAAGGTATCGACAGGCCCGAAGGGCAGCAGCCTCAGCCATGGCCGAGGCAAAGCAGCGGGTGTGGGAGAAGTTCGGAGAAGCCATGGAGAAGGACTGGTGGTTCCCCTTTTTAAAAAGGGGGGGATCAGAGGGTGTGTGCCAATTACAGAGGCATCACATTACTCAGCCTCCCCGGGAAAGTTTACTCTAAGGTGCTGGAAAGGAGGGTCCGGCCGATTGTCGAACCTCAGATTGATGAGGAACAATGCAGAATCAGGACCAGCTTTTTACTCTCGCAAGGATCCTGGAGGGGGCCTGGGAGTATGCGCATCCGGTCTACATGTGCTTTGTAGATTTGGAGAAGGCGTATGACCGGGTTCCCAGGGAGATACTGTGGGAGGTGCAGCGGGAGTATGGGGAGAGGGGATCTCTACTCAGGGCCACCCAATCTCTGTACTCTCAAAGCGAGAGCTGTGTCCGGGTCCTCGGTAGCACGTCGGACCGACTTCCGGTGAGGGTTGGCCTCCGCCAGGGCTGCGCTTTGTCACCAATCTTGTTTGTGATATTCATGGACAGGATTTCGAAGCGTAGTCGTGGGGGAGGGGGTTTGCAGTTCAGTGGGCTAAGGATTGCACCACTGCTTTTTGCAGATGATGTGGTCCTAATGGCTTCATCGGTCGGTGACCTTCAGCACTCACTGGATCGGTTCGCGGCCGAGTGTGAAGCGGCTGGGATGAGGATCAGCACCTCCAAATCTGAGGCCATGGTTCTGAGCAGGGAACCGATGGACTGTCCCCTCCAGGTAGGGAATGAAACCTTACCCCAAGTGAAGGAGTTCAAGTATCTCGGGGTCTTGTTCTCGAGTGAGGGAACAATGGAGCGTGAGATGGGCCAGAGAATCGGAGCAGCGGGAGCGGTACTGCAGTCGCTTTACCGCACCGTTGTGACGAAAAGAGAGCTGAGCCAGAAGGCAAAGATTTCTGTCTACCGGGCCATCTTCGTTCCTACCCTCACCTATGGTCATGAAGGATGGGTCATGACCGAAACAACGAGATCGCGGATACAAGCGGCCAAAATGGGATTTCTCCGCAGGGTGGCTGGCATCTCCCTTAGGGATAAGGTGAGAAGTCCAGTCATCCGGGAGGGACTCGGAGTAGAACCGCTGCTCGTTCAACTTGAAAGGAGCCAGTTGAGGTGGTTCGGGCGCCTAGTGAGGATGCCACCTGGGCGCCTCCCTAGGGAGGTGTTCCAGGCATGTCCAGCTGGGAAGAGACCGAGGGGTAGACCTAGGACCAGGTGGAGGGATTATATATCTTTGCTGACCTGGGAGCACCTTGGAATCCCCCAGTCAGAGCTGGTTTATGTGGCTCTCTGTTTGGGGCTCTCTGCTGGTGCTGTTACCTCTGCGACCCTGACGGATAAGCGGGAGAACATGGATGGATGGATGCTGTTAAATTCTGATAAATCAGAATTATAAGTTGTTCGACCTGCAAAATATGAGCATCAGTTTGAGAACCTCAGTGTAAATATTGATGACGATATTATCTCTGAAAGCTCGACCGTCAAAAACCTTGGAGTGATTTTTGATTCCCGTCTGACATTCCGGTCTCATGTCAAGGCTATTACCAAGACAGCATTTTTCCATCTTAGTAATATAGCCAAAATTCGACCTATTCTATCACTGCGTGATGCTGAAACCTTAATCCATGTGTTTGTATCTTCCAGACTTGATTATTGTAATGTCCTTTTCTCTGGTCTTCCTAGCTGTTCTACTAGAAGTCCGCAACTTGTTCAGAATTCTGCAGCCAGAATCTTGACCAAAACCAGAACATTTGACCATATAACACCTATTCTGGCCTCTCTTCACTGGCTCCCAGTGCAAGCTAGAGCTGATTTTAAGGTTCTTCTCTTAACTTATAAGGCCTTGCATGGACTTGCACCACCTTACTTATCTGAGCTGATTACACTGTATAGACCAGCACGCCCTCTTCGCTCTCTCAATGCTGGTCTCCTGGTCATTCCACCAGTTAACTAAAAATCAGTTGGCTTCAGAGCATTTGCCTACCGTGCCCCTTATCTCTGGAATGGCCTTCCACTAAACGTTAAAGAAGCACGGTCAGTTGAAATCTTTAAATCAAGACTGAAAACCTACCTTTATTCATTACATTACTGCCTTCCCTAAAATTCAACCTGGCTTATCACCTTTTAACATTTATTTAACATTGATGTTTTTGAAGTGGTTGTTTCTGTTTTAAATTGATTGATTGCTGTATGTTCTGTATTAACTGTAAAGTGTATTGGGACCATGCTTCATGATGATTCTGCACTTTGAACACAAATTGATTGAAAAACGTTGATTAATAGTGCTTCTGTTTTGTGTGTGGACATGTTTTTATACAGGCAGATATGACGATGGCCAACCAGTCATTTAAATATGCAGAGCCGGGAAGAGTTTGGCAGAACTGACTGTTCAGAGCGAACACTGTGTACTGTTTGTGTTGACATTGTGTATTCCCCTTGGCCAAGTCTTCCAATTAAAACCTCCAGTTTTGTCACACATCAGCTCCACTTTCTCATGCTTCATCATTTCATTTCCAGTCAATTGCTCCGAATTTCCTTCACAATCACAAAATATTAAAAGGACTGTCATTCATATCCAGTGGCTCTCCACTGGAGGAAGAATAGCAATGCAAAGATAACAAGACCTTTTTAGTTTACACGTCACATATTTTACAAAACACAGGCTAATGTAGGCTTCAGTCATTTGGATTGTTTTTTTTCCCCACTCTCCCATTTCATCTACTGGAAAAAGCATAGTTCTTGGTGTGTTTTAAAGTGAGCCAACAACAAACTGAAAGCCAATGACTAGGTCCAAGTGAGGGACACTGTCCTGGAGAAATCACATACTTTTCCCTTTAGGCTGATCTGTGGTTTGCTTGAATTTCAAATGCAAGTAATTCTCCTCCGGAGGGAATTATTTTCATGCCAAATTCCATAAATATCTGTACAGAGGGAGACACTGAGCAGCGGACTCCAGTTGTTGGTGGACACAGGTCAAATCATTTGTGATAATCGCCTAGCTCCACCACTACACTTTAGAGATTTATTTTCCAACCTTTTTGGAGCCTCTGTACAAAATGTTAATTAAAAAGATCCCATGGCACCCAACAACCAAAACAGTTATAAAATGACACATTTAGAGACGAGGTTTAAGCTTGCTTGGGACCATGGCACTGTGGTAGAGCTTTTCCCCCAAGCCTAACGGAGTCCGTGCAGTCGGAATCCCGGTGAAAGTAAATCCAAACGAAAGATTACTTTGGTTGTATTGCCTTGAGCTCACAGTTTTTTTTTAACCACCACTTATACTAGGCTCTGCTTATTGGTAAGGATTTTGTTGAGGGTCCAGTTCAGAGCTTCTTCAAATATTTATCCTTGCTATTTGTCTTGTCACCACAACCTCTCCTTCAACTAACTCTACTGTCTTAATGAACAAGGTCATATTGCGTTACCTACTAACACCCACTACTTAGTCAGCCACTACATTGCAGGCACAGATGCTCAACAATGGCAAATTATTTGCAGCAACTAAACAATAGTTTTTGCACCAATTAAGTGAAATTGGACAATTTCCCACGGCACACCTGACGAACTCTCACCACG
This sequence comes from Eleginops maclovinus, assembly GCF_036324505.1. Taxonomy (NCBI): domain Eukaryota; kingdom Metazoa; phylum Chordata; class Actinopteri; order Perciformes; family Eleginopidae; genus Eleginops; species Eleginops maclovinus. The sequence goes on along the minus strand of NC_086361.1, from coordinate 2,354,081 downwards.
CACTGGTGTGTCAAGCACAGTGGTTGAAAATCACTGCTTTAGAGTATATTCTAAAAAGGTCGAAATGTCGTTTTACTCAAACCTGCAGTGAGGTCAGAAGAGTTCCTAACCAGCCACTATAAGAAAATCAAACACACCACAGGCATACAGTACACACACTTTTTTTCTGTCCCATTTTAACATTTAGACAATTCACTGATCCAAAGTGACAGAGAACATCTTACTTTCTTTATTGAGCCCAAATCTCAAAACTCAATTTCTGGGGTGAACATCATAATGTGATGACCCTATTTGATGGAGGCCAGGAGTGGAGTTGAGTTAACGGGTAAAACTGAAATGCATTTGTAAATAAGAAAAACATGTTTAGGCATATCTTTATTCCTGGCTGTGTGGGAGCTTGTGTCAGAGTGCTGAAATTGAGCTTAAAGACTAAAAGCGGCTTTAAAATTAATCGGGCCCTGTGTGGGATTAAAGGCTGCTGTGTGTTCATGGTGAGGCCACAGGAAGTGATGTCTGTCAGTCACCGCTGCATCCACACAGGGAGGGTTAGGCATTGGTAGCGTCTGAAATAGTAGTATTAATAATAATAATAATATTTTTCACTGTGTTGTAAGGAGAAGCAGAACCATTTTTTGTTAATTTACAATTAGCATAAATGTTTTTAAATGTGTCTAAATCAGAATTAATATCATAATTGTGACTGGATGCTTGCATGTTCTGGAGATTAGAATATTTCTGTCAGCATGTCCTCAGTGTGGATGTTTGTACAAGCTGTATATTTACAATGTGTTGAAGAGTTGTGATACCTAAAATTCTAATTCAGAGAATTAAAAATAAATTCACACGTATGAAACTGAAATCTAGGGGAGAAAATGTATACAAAATATGGCAACACAAACTGAAATGATCGAGGAACAGAGGGTGGGGATCAACACATGGAGATAAGAGGTTGGGGCATTGCACTTAGGCTCTAAAAGATATCATTAAGGAAATGCAGGACTTTAATACTGAAATAAAACTTAACCATGTTTAAAGAAGATAATAAAAAATACACAAAAGAAGAATCAGAGATTTCCAGAGGGGCATTAACCAAAAGTTCCCAGAAACAGTGAAAGAGCCAGCATCCCAAACCAGGAGGACTGAGACAGCTGAACAGAGTATCTGCAAGTTGGAATATGGATGCAAGAGATTCAAGCACTGAAAGGCTCCTGAAAACCTCCCAGGTCCATGGAGATGAACTTTGATTAGTATAGGAGGTTCTGAAAAACGATCTTATAATCAAGGCTGGGCGCTACTTTAGACTCCCAACTATGCCATGGAAAAAAACCAGAAAGAAATACAATATATCAACATCAAGCCCTTAAACACAAAGGCTTCCAGCCACTCCTACTCCTAATCACAATCCCCTGAGTTCAGAGTGTGGATGAACGAAAATGCAAGAGGCTGCAAAGGATTTGAGCAAGAGAGGACATGTGCTGTGTGGAGAAGCACACCTGGGATGGGGGGAGCGGCTGCAGGAAAAGCTACAAGCTGCAAGCTCAACAAAAGTTTCAAAGGGAATAATGGACATACTGTGAGAACATCTACGTGGCCATATCAAAGAAACTAAGATCATAGATAAATAGATAAGTACTTTATTGATCCCAAGTTGGAAAATGTTTGCATTGCAGTAGCTCAATAAAAATAAAATAGCAATAAAAATGTATAAAATATACATACACAATCTACACAAAATATAAACACAAATATAAATAAGTAGGATATTGTATATACATTAAGTGTTTGCAAATACAGACATGACAGACAGGAGGGAAATATTTCAAAATAAAACAGGAAACAAAACCCTATAAACATGGTACACGTGAGAGGCTAAAGTGCGGGACATCTCTAAGCGGTTGATCAATCGCAACAGAGCCGTCCATCAAACCAATCAGAGCAGACCGGGCTCTGATTTTAGACAGAGGGGGAAAAGAGGTAGTATGACAAAAACTAGCTTTTTGCCTTGACAATGGCACTAGATGTCACCTTGGTTTTTTCCATTTATCATGAATAACATATTTTAGCAGAATCTAGGACCAGGAGTACGGACAAACAAATCAACTGCCATCGCCACCATGGCCATATACCCCGTGAATCTCCAGAAAAACCAGCAGGTTAACACTGCAGCTACCTGAATAACCCAAATCCTTCCTCATAGTACAGGCCTCTGGACACGGACAGTATTAGTAGTAGTTGTAGAAGTAGAAGTACTTGTAGTAGTAATAGTGGTAGTGTCAAGTGGTATCTATGTTCTTTCATACTCTTTTACATCCAATAATAGTGCACAGGAAATATGTTTCACTTAGCCCGCACAGGTATAGAGCGGTGCAGTAATGAGTCAAGAAACAGCAGTGGCTCAGTAAGTAAGGGCTTGGACTGGGAATCATAGGGTCGCCGGTTCAAGTCCCTGAACAGACTTGAAAAAACATGGAAAGTGGACTGCTACTTGGAGAGGTCCCAGTTCACCTCCTATGCCCTGCTGTGGTGCCCTTGAGCAAGGCACTGGACACCTCCAATCCCCCCTCCCCATTGCTCCCCGGGCGCTGCACAATAGCTGCCCACTGCTCCTAGTACTAGGATGGGTTAAATGCAGAGGACCAATTTCACTGTGTGTGCTCTGCTGTGTGACGAAAAAAGAGGGTTTCATCCTCCGATTCTATCTTCTATAAAAAACACGGAAATTAGTTTGCACCACTTCTGGTTTCCACATCATCAACAACTTTTTGAATGTGTTTGTGGTAAAAGCCTAAAATAAGTGTAATAATTCTATGGTTAACACAAGCGGAAGAGATGTTCACGTTTTGTTTTATGACATAAAAATACATCAGTAAATACCCAATGGTGAATGTCTGATTCTTTACAAGTAGTAAAAATGGCTGTTACTAATAAGAGGCTAATTAAGACAACTACACATCATCACAACAAACACTAGCCGACTTTAGCTTAGCGGCAGTGATGTGCAGCCATGCCACCGTGATGTAATGTAGCTTGTTCATAGACTAGCGTTAGCGTTTTACTTCTGCATTTAAGCTTTAAAAATCACAAAGTTATGATTATCCTGCTGAACAAAGCTATTGAGTATCATACACGTGTGTTGCCCAAAGCCTATTTTTTGCAATATACTAAAATCCAAAGGGAAAATACCATTGCGTTTTGTCGAGGGAGCCCTTGTGCTAACTTCCCGGTCAGTCTACAAAAATACATCATCACTCCATTACTCTATTTATGCAAGGTAGGAACATCAAACCATAGTGAGTCATATAGCAAGTATACAACTACACACTGATACAACTAAGTTACTATCAGTCTCAAAATAACTGACAAGTCTGTTATACAAGGACCTACTTTACAACCACTACAACACTGGATGCATTTACATTTCTTTTCATCAGTGACTTTTTGTAATCAGAGCAGAAAAATCTACATTATGAAAACACTTTCCACTTACTTCTTAGCTCTAGAGGCTTTTACTCGGATCCCAGCCTGCAGCACAGATTGCTACGTGGTCCTAAAGTGGCCCTTGAGTGTACATGTTTTATCAATAATTTGTGTTGAGCTTTCAAGATCAATTATATTGAAATATACATAACAAAAATTAAGATTCCCATCTTGCTATTATATGCCTCCATCATCAAGTCAAGTTGCAGTTTGTATTCATGCCATAACTCTAGTAACATGAGTTTTAATGTCACAGGGTCCTTGACCTTTGATCACAAACACTTTATTGGTTAATCCTTGTAGAAATCAAAGACAAACGTGAAGAATTCCCTCCAGGCATTCCTAAAGTAATTGACGAGGCGTAAAAAGAGAATTAAGTCTTTAACTCAAAGTGGCAGATACTGAGCTGTGAGAGTGTCAGGCTGACATATCATACTCAGGAATTGGACATTTGTGCTGCAGGCATCTCACATTAGATCTGTTTCCTACCCCCTTCAGAGGACACACATGATGCATGTCATAAACACTGAGCATACTAAAAATGGAAGAGTCGCAATGATGATTAAATGTCAAAAGAGCAAGTTCAAACTAACATAAAGTAGTTTGTCCTGATAGTAAGGCTGGGGGAGTAACAGATTACATGTAACTGGATGATTTTATCAGGATACAAAAAATTGTATCTGTATTCCCTTACAGTGACATATTAAAGAAAATGAATCAGATCACTGCTACTATACTATTCTGTAGCTTCTCATAGCCTATAATATGACACAGTTTTTAATCCTAAACCTTGGTTTGTTCTTTTCTAAGGTCACATTCTCCTGACATAATACACTCCACCATTTACACAAGTAAAAAACATCTTATTGATATTTATTTTCTCTTTTATGTATTTGCATTGCATTTGATATTGAAGTAATCCTAAAGTTAACGGAAAGTAATCCGGTAACATTATTATTATATTGTGATATTCAGATAAGGTTACTGATTACATTTTTTTTTCTTTTTTTTACAGGTAACTGCTACTGAAAATGGAATATATTTTAAAGTAACCCTCCAAATATATGCTAAAATGTGTTTTATATATAATATTTTAACTAGTTTATAATATTATTATTGATAATTGCTGTGGGAGATATATTACAGTAAACAATATAAACATTGAGTGCATGTACTAAAGAAAGCTCAGTCAAGTAAATCAAATGTTTATTTTAAATGTGCCATAAACTTTGTTTTAGTGTTGAAGAAGACTTATATAAAAAGGTGTTGTTATTGTTAGACACAGGGACAATAACCTGCATTTAGAAGTTTCCAACAGAGAGAATTAAGATGATTTGGGAGGCATTAATTCAAACTGGGAGTTAAAATAGAGCAAAGACAGCACATTGCAAGGCTTCCTGTATGACTGTGACTAGACTCATCCATGGTGATGTTCAAAACATGTTAACACTAAAAAAACAATCCACTGTAGTACAAAATGGAATAGAAACATAGGTCTAGGTTCATTCAATCTGGCGGAGATGTGACAATTATGAAATATTTTGCAAATTCAGGAGAAAAGACAGTGGAAACATCACCTGCAGTGAAGCAAGTGGAGCTAACTGTCATTCTTTCTGTACAAACTACAGAACTGAGACTTAGGAAAACAGTGCAGCGTGAGCTCCAGCTTCATCAGGTCCCCAGAATAAAAACAGAGCAAGCTATGGTCACTCAGAACCGAGGTGCAAAAACTTTACAGTGTGAACTCCAAGTGCAACACTGTGCGCAAATAGCGTGTCTACTTGAAGTGCAGAAAACGAAAACACTAGCTGTGTGTGTGTGTGTGTGTGTGTGTGTGTGTGTGTGTGTGTGTGTGTGTGTGTGTGTGTGTGTGTGTGTGTGAGAGATGATAGTAAGTTTACTGGAATACTCTCCTCAAACCTGCAGAACCCCTGTCTGTTATTGTAATAAAACATGTGTGGCTTTTGCTATTTCCATTAATAAATCCATAAAGTAAGCCCCCTTTAAAGTTTGTCACCGAAGTGAAATTCTGTAATGGGTTCAATAACTAAGAAATATTTGTATTATTGCTAATAATGTTAGGGGAAAAACAGTAAACTGTGCATGTGCAGTAATAATGATATGCTATTTTATAGAAAATACAGCGATATAGATGGATGAAAACATGTCCCGCTCTCATGGAGCTGTACAGTCAACAGTCTCCATGATGATTCTGCTGCTGGAATAACAGAGGACTCCATCACTGCTCCATCACATGAACACACCACGAGAGAGGGACGATCATAATGACGACTAATACACCAAATCATTTCCGACCGTATTACAAACATTAATATTTCCAATTAACTCCCTCTGTTAGACAAATATAATAAAGCCTCGCTGTTTACTAAGCATCACATCTGCCCTCTCCCATACGCATTACAGGCAAATCCGCAACACAATTATTAGACGAATGTAAAAAAAAAAAACCTGCTTCTCTTGCAGCGCTTGTTTCGGAATAAAAACCAGTGCGTTTGAAATGGGAACAATAACAGTGTCGGAAGAAGGTGTACCTGTCTGCAAATGGCGCTGAATGTAAAAAATGTCAACAAATGATGAGCAGCCCTCAGTGACGCTCCAGGAACTCACCGCTGTCTTCAGGTGCTGCAGAAGAAAGAGATGCTGTGGACAGATGAAGACGCTCAGCGGGATCTATTGCTTACAAGCTCCAGATAAACAAAGTGGTGATTCATGAGCGTTATCAGGCGGCTTTAACAATGTGTGTAGGGTCCATAAGCGAGCTAGCGGCCACCGTGTGCGCCTGTGCCCTCGGCATTGTCTGACAGACAAAAGCAAAGCATCCGGGTATTTTCAATCTACGCAAGGCCACGCCCCCTTTGGGGTGAACTCACTTGCTGTCATTTGAAAACCGGTATACAGATTATCACATACAAAAAATGTAATAACCCGCCTTTTTACAGCTAGAAGGCAGCCCAAATTCAGATTCCTTTATTTTATTTGAGCTACTGTCCGAGACTGAACATACATTTATTACATTTTTCAATATTTGCGGCAGTGTAGTATTCCTTACTCTTGAGCCCACAAGAGATAGGTGTCAGATCTTCTGTTGCTGATTTCTGGCTAGTTATTTATATTTAATTATTGATATTGTGAATTAATAAATGCAGCACAAACTGAATCCATTTGACATTTTCTTTAAATCGATTGATATATTTTAATTTATCATAATTAATCAAATTAACACCACAAAAATCAATAATTACATGTTTTCTCATAAAATCTCAAATGTTGTACAAAAAAATATATAGTATAGAATAAAAGAAGCTGAAGGTTTAAATACCCAGCCTGTAAAACAGCGTGTAGGGCTTTCATTCCCTGTTACACACCCTTTCGCTTCCCCTCCCTCGCACAGGGGGTGGGGCTTTGTATGTAATGAGGCAAGTGTAATTGTGGAAGCAGCAAATGGGAGCAGTTCTGCGAGAAGTCTGCTCCAATCACAGCTTAGTGCTGCTGCCCATGGCAGGGCTCCACCGTCAGTAACCAAGGATCCCTGTGCCATTAGAATCAATGCATCCATTTCACTCATCAGTGAGAGCTTGTAGGCTGGAGTCATTTAAGGTAATTCATAAAGATGTGACTTCAGCTCCCAGGTTCCTTCTATAGCTGATATAATTCGGCAGCGAGGTTCATTCCCCCATGAGTTTGTTACATAACAGACTCTGGAAGGCTTGGGGGGGGGGCGTCTTTTAAGGAATAGTTCAAACCTTTTGTATTTTGTATAGCTGTTCCGTTTATGGGGTTTTTCCAAATGGTCTGCAAAGGCTAAAACCCCTTTGTTCCCTCAAGATGGAGATTCTCTCCACTGCCTGAAATGGACTCCTTTGTTTACTTCCACAACATAGTGACATCACTACGTAACATTAACGCTCCAACACATTGTACGTGATATGTTAAGGAGCGGTACATCTCTAAGAGGTTGATCAATCAAAACAGAGCTGACGAGCTAACCAATGAGAGCAGACTGGGCTCTGGTTTCAGACAGAGGGTGAAAATCTATTTATTATTTTGTGAATAAAGAAAACAATACATAATCTGTATTGTAATGAATGGCCTGGTGTGGTTAGTTAGTAGGAAAAAAATGCAAACATTCTTGAAAATATGTATGTTTAAAGATAGAAAAGAGAGATTGCATAAAATATCATTAAATAAATGACAACAATTAATACTCCACCGTTTTAATAACACAAAGGATCCCTTAATTTAAGAATTTATTTTTTAGGCCTTTTTGCTTTTATTGTTGAGATAGACAGGTGGGGGAGGTGTGTGTGTGTGTGTGTGTGTGTGTGTGTGTGTCTCTCACCTGTGGAGGTCCCTGACCTCTCAGGGTTTTTTCTTCTCCTGAACAGGTGACATGTTTGTGTTGTCAAGTTTAGCCAATTCAAAGCGCTTGAAGAGCAGTTCACTGTGCGTGTGAGTGTGTGTGTGTATGTGTGTGTGTGTGTGTGTGTGTGTGTGTGTGTGTGTGTGTGTGTGTGTGTGTGTGTGTGTGTGTGTGTGTGTGTGGGGGGGGGGGGGGGGGGGGGGGGGGGGGGATTCTGATTCTGATTTATAAAAAATGTCTGCAGGTCTGATTCCACCCCCGCACTACTGCTGCCAGACAGAACCACAACATGATTGTATTTTATGCTCATTGACTCATTACTACTCACCCATCATGTCCTTCTCAGTTTTGGAAAAGTCTGGCAAAAAGTAAAACTCAGCGAAAGTACTAGCTTAGTAGAAGGGTTTAAAAACAGTATTTCAGTGAAAAGAACTCCACCTTTGACTAAATGAAAACACAACATTCACATCTCCAGCATCTTGCAGACTCATTCTGAACAAAGGAACCCAGACGCACAGACACATGGAGCGGCTCTGATTCAGCAGCACCGTGATAATCAGCATATCTAAGCTCTGCGGGTGCTTTTGTGTGTACAGTGAAATCTCCTCACACATTCATTAAGGACAGTCCTCCCCCCATCACTACACAAAAGCACCCCCTTTGCCCTCGCAATCCCCTCCCCCCCACCACTAGCAGCCTCCCCCTCCCCTCCCCCAAGTGTAAGGAGCAGGTGCTGAGCCCGACCGTCTGCTGAGGTGTAGTGAAAGCATGTCCTCCTCCTCCCTGCAGATAGCAGCAGCTTGCAGACAGAGCATATGAACCCTAAGTGCTGCAGGGGGGGGGGGGGGTTTAACCTTTTCAACCCCAAAACTCTGCTGTGCTGCGAAACATCTGCAAAACGGACTGTGAGCCAATGGGGAGAAAGTATAGTCCTGTCATAGTAATACACACTGTTAAGGTAATAACAATAACAGGTGTGTTTAATAAAATGAAAAATGGCTGCATACCCCTTGGTAGAGGCCCATGGTTGTGGTTGAATAAGAACTGTTTGGATTCCCTAAATGAGCTTCAGTTTATCTTTAATAAATCTTTTAGTTTAGTAAACACTGGACCATCCTTCAGGAAAGGACCAGAGAAAATTACCTGGCGGCGGCATTGTTTCACGTGACATATCATTCAGCCATTCAAGGAAAGAGCTGATCATGACCTAGAAACTCAGATCTTGTGAGTTATGGTGAACATTTTACAACTTACGCCTTTACTTACCAAAGTGATTTTAATGGTTTGAATTTTCAACACTTTGTTTACTTTGAAATGCGAAATATGAACGTTATTAACGCACATTTTTGTTTCTTCAACTTGTTTTTAACATTTCTGAATGGTTGTATGCACAGTAGTAGATTTGTCAGCCTAACAAGTGATACATACATTGCATAACTTCATAGATTCTCGTCTCACCGCAGTTGTCTTTTACTGTGTTGTGATGGAATCTCTTTCACATCTTTTCTTAACCCTATGATGTTTTTGCATGAGGTTAAGAATAGTGGTTAAAACAATTGTTGCTTACAATCAGGATTACAATGTTATTAAAAACCTAAAAAGAACATATAGCATATAAATAGTTTTCCCTTTCTTTGGTTCATTTGTTCTGTTTTTAATTCAGTAGGTGAACCTGTATGTTCATAAAATATAATAAAGCTCCGATTTTATTTCTGCTTCTTAAACTGTAGCATGTGTAAAGCAGTATTGATTTGCATTGCATTTGACACTGAGGTAATCCAAAATAAACAATACATAATCAGTATACATTACTTATATATTTAGATTATTACTTTAATAGTATTACTTTTGATATTTTAAACACTAGAATGTTTTTGATTGAAAATTCAATTTAATTCCAATTCCTTTCTTTTTGAACCGAGCAGAGTTCCGTCAGCATGGAGGAGTTAGAATTCAGTCAGAAGTCATTCACTATCAACTGCTCAGACAGGAGACACACACACACACACACACACACACACACACACACACACACACACACACACACACACACACACACACACACACACACACACACACACACACACACACACACACACACACACACATACACACACACACTCACACGCACAGTGAACTGCTCTTCAAGCGCTTTGAATTGGCTAAACTTGACAACACAAACATGTCACCTGTTCAGGAGAAGAAAAACCCTGAGAGGTCAGGGACCTCCACAGGTGAGAGGCTACACATCCCAAACATCAGGATCCTACTGTAGAAGTTGAAACATGACCTTTTTTTTTGTTGTTGTGGAAATTGTCAATTATGAGAAAGAAGAATGCATAGGTAATTCTCCACTTAAAGCCAAGATTACAGATCCAAATTGGAGATTTATTTTGATTTCACATTGACAACAGTTTTATACTTAGTGTTTTTGAATAATCTGGTGGTCAGTTTTAACCCAGGATACTCTGTTAGACACCTCTGATACACATGGTAACAAATGTAATTGTTAGTTGTGTTTGTAAGTGATGGAGAGTTACTAACTTCATTTAATCATTTAAATACATCTGTCAAGGAGGTTCTGTTTTTGGATTGGTTTGTCTGTATGAATAAAACCAGGAGCAGGATAAGCTTACTACATGGCCCCAGGGGCACCACACTCAGCTGAACAGGCTCCATGCTAAGACCCCCAGGATCAGCTTGGAGCACTGAGGTGATATTGGAGCAGTTATGGTATTGTAGGATCTCATGAAGCACTGTTAGCCTAAGGCAAGCGGGTGTAATATTTGACCAACCATACAGAAGACGTTATTATTAGCTGAAGGTTTATAGCAGGTGCTAATGAATGTTGACGCTAACAACAGCAACTATTAGCTTACTATGCTACAGAGAAAACAACATTCACTGGTGCCGGGCTAATATGCTACCCAACTGAAATGTGTGTCACTAATTGTTTAAACATCATAACAAACACAACTAATTACCTGAACTTAATGGAATAATGAAATGCACACATAAAGTTAGTTCTCTAGCTTTCATTAACCACTTCCCCTGCTTTTGTTCATATCATGACATTAATATGTTGAGGAGGCAGCAGGAAAGCAGTCATTGCCAGGAAAAAACTTGAATGTTCATTATATATCGGAGCCAAAAACCCAAAAGCCTGACGACAAACTTTTTTGCGGATGTGTTCATTGAGCAGCTGCTTCAGAGGGAATGGAGTGCCCATAGACATACAGTCTATGGGAGTGCCATGTTAGCCCCAGAGACACAGTTCAGTTCAGGTCAGTACAGGATGTGCTTAGCAGGTGCTTCCATTAGACTCTGTTAAATGTTAATGCTTTTAAAACTATACATCCCCAGTTTGTATACCATTTTATTACATTTTGATTCTCCATGCTCACCACCATTAACCTCATCATTATGGCATCCAGGTTCATCCATCATTGTAGGTTTGGTTCCAGGAGGGGCATTAGTATTCGAAAAGAAAAAGAGAAAGAAAGGTTTTTAATGGTCAACCAAGTGCTCATTCACTATGTCCTGCTGTTCTATAGGCTCATCACTCTGAGCGCATGGTAACAACTGAGGCTGCACCTCTTATTTCAAATCAGCTGAGGAATAAACAAATGTAAATAAAAGATTTTTTAAAAATGTGAGCAGCTGGGACCACAGTCACCAAGAAAACTATTGGTAGCACACTGCGTCGTAATGGATTAAAATCCTGCAGCGCCCACAAGGTCCCCTGCTCTAGAAGGTGCATGTACACACCATCTGAAGTCTGAGAATGATCCTCTGAATGATTCAGAGAAGGCTTATGAGAAGGTGATGTGGTCAGACGAGACCAAAGTCAAGATCTTAGGATCAACTCAACATGTCGTGTTTGGAGGAAGACAAATGCTGACTATGACCAGAAGAACACCATCCCCAGCATCAAGCATCGCGGTGGAAACAGTATGCTTTGGGGGGGTTACTCTGTTAAGGGGACAGGGCGATTCACAGCATCAAGGGGAGGATGGAGGGGGCCATGTATTGTAAAATCTTGACGGATAACATCAACAAAATGGGACATGGATAGGTCTTCCAGCACAACAATGACCCAAAACATACGGCCAAGGCAACTAAGGAGTAGCTACAGAAGAAGCCCATTAAGGTGATGGAGGGGCCTAGCTAGTCTCCGGACCTCCATCCCAAGGAACATCTGTGGAGGGAGCTGAAGCTTCCAACCTAAAGGATTTTGAGAGGATCTGCAGAGAGGACAGGACCGAAATCCCCCCTGAGATGTGAGCAAACCTGGTGACCGACTACAAGAAGCATCTGACCTCTGTGCTGTCCAACAAGGCTTTCTCCACCAAGAACTAAGGCCTGTTTTGCAAGGGGATCAAATACTTATTTCCCCTAATTAAACGCTAATTAATTAATATCTTTTTTTAAATTTACATTTCTGGATTTTGTTTTTATATTCTGTCTCTCACTGTTAAAATAAACCTATCATTAAAAGTATAGACTGTTCAGTTCTTTGGAAGTGGGTAAATTAACAAAATCGGCAGGGGATCAAATACTTATTTCCTCCACTGTACGTATTGTAATATAAGCATTTTGACATTGTTGTTAGATTTGGTAGGGAATAACTTCAAGTTTATATGTTTTTTTAATATGTTTTATATTATTTGACCTTATTTATTTGTATTCTATAATGAATCAACTGTCACAAAATAAAAATGTACCTTGGGATAAATAAGAGACTCTAATTCTGAAATCTGTAAAAGCTGTTTTGCATGTTTATGTCGGGATTAGGGCATTGCATTTTGTTGGGTTTATTGGTAGTTGGTAGTTATCAAAATGTGTTAATGTAATAACAGGAGCTGTTCAGGAGCGTGGGCTGAGCAGTGACATCATGGATCAACACGGTCCTTTTATGTAAACACATTATATCCCTGCGTGCATGTCTGCAGCTCCTCTGCTGTGCTGCAGGTGGGAGATCACAGCCTGAGTGTCATGTCATTTACATCCCCCCCATGTGTGAAAAGAGCCGTGTTCTAGAAGTTTCGGCACTGCCTCCCTCTTCTATTGACATCTGTGCTTTGTGGCCTCCAGCTGAGCATGTGCTCTTTAATTACCGCCCTCCACTTCCACTCATTACATCTGAGGCAGCGCAACAATAGCCACCAGCCTGCTCACCACGACACAGGGTTACGGAGGTTTAGGGTGGGGGGTTAAAGGTTCACTGTAACCCTTTAATTAAGGCTCAGGGTTTCACTTGTTGTGATAAGGATTCTTCCTTAAAAATAAATATCGTACTTTCACAGCACTGCATGCTTTATGTTATCAAACTAAGACATTGTGACGTAAGAGTTGTACACAATTCAAATACACTATGACCTCATGGCATGGCCAGGGTATTCCTGAGACCCTCTGCGTTGTTACATCACAGTATTTGGCCAAACAGGCAGAGGTCCATCTGTCAACCGTGCGTTACATCATCAGCAGATAGTCACGGCATGAATCCGTAACCAGTGACTTACACACAACCATACACATCATATCTAGTTCATGATTAGGCTAGGATGTATCTGCCAGCCACACATTGCATATGAAAAATGTACTGGTTAAAGACCTTTTACCTTGTTTTACCGTGTGTTTGGTTAAATGCCTGAAATAGGATCTGTGGTTAACATAGACTGAAGATTTTTTCTTTAACTTATTGTTGGTGACGTGAAGTCATGTGTGTAGTTTGTGTTTAGCTTTTTCTTCTGGAGATTGGATTTAAACTTATAATAAAGTGCTGTTACTATGTGGAGGGTATCCATAGCTTATTTCTGCTATAAAATCCAATGGAAAAATCTTGGTTTTTTTCTGGAGGGAGAGACCACAAACAGATGTCATCACTGCAGTACCCGCAGATAATCCTACTATTCTACTCAATGTTTTTTATTTGTTAATTGCTTTCTGGAGCTGAAAGCAAATACTTTACGTTTTACTGTGTATGAGTGTAAGAGACAAAAACCCTTGTTTGTGTGTCATTTTCAAACCCATGACCTTTGATACGAGAGGAGCACTGCCCAGCGCTCCAGGATACAGACCTTCATTCCTGAGTACATATACTTGGGTAAGAAATTGATTGAATAATCTGGACTATGACTTGGTTGCCCAAACCAGGTTAATATAAACAGGCCTCTCAGAAAATGAATGTTATGTAATGAATGAAAAACTTGGTTCACAGGTTCCTCAACAATGCAATTACAAGACGTAAAACAAAACAACAACAACAACAACAACAAAAATGTTTTTGCAAGCTCAGGCACTCAGTAGTCTCATGGCCCGTGGGATAAAACTGTCCCTGAGTCTGGGGGACTCAGTACAGAATTAGGTGACAGCATCATGCTGATGTACTGAATGTCATTGAGGAGGCTGAACATCTGGATGTATCATCGTCCACTAATATCCTTTTCCATCATAGTAAGAGATGCATGCTTAAAACATGCATTTGTAATACTGAAAATCAAAACATATATTTGATGTCCCTACTTTAAAATGTGGATAAAGACGGCACCCTATCCTCATCTGATGGATGTCTCCATCACCATTGAGATTGTCTCTACATCTGCCTGCGGGCTGAATGTGAGTAAATACTCTGCTCTACTCTCTCCTCTCAATATTGGATCAGCATGCAGACATTTGCTGATGATAATCCACCCTGAGTCTGAGGCCACCTGTTCATCCTTTTCTGCTCTCTGCCGCCGCCTGCTGGACACACTGACGGCTGCAGAGACTGCTGAAGTTAACATAGACAGGGTGGAGCACTTTAAATAACTACATATTTTAAAATCTATACAAATGTTACAATTGAATCAATATAAAAGCACAATAACAAGCATTTTATTTTGGAGCAGTGGATAATGGAATTAAATAATGTTGCTGTCATGGCTCATTTGTGTAGGATATTTTAGACACATGAACAGGGCTCTGCTCTGCTTCTTGACATACACGTTAAAGCCATCCAAATAAAACTCGGCAGCCGCTGATTTCTTAGCCTTCCTTTGGCTGATTGAATCACTTCTTCCGTAAAATTAAACAAACAAATAAACAAAAACGATCTGTGTAATGTTGCAACTGTCCCCACATGGTGTTGCAACTGTCCCTCATGACAACAATAATGACAATAAATTAAATAGATATAAAAGGCAATTCAGTGGTTTGATAAAGAACATATTTCAATAGCCAGGTGTCGGCTCTTTGTATTTCAGCAAATTGCTTTTAAAAATCAGACTAGGCTGCAGTGTATCCTATATTTTCTGTTCTGTTTTTTCAGTAGGGGAGAGTGGGGGCGGTTGCAACACTTTTTACATTTCCTTCAGTTTCTCAGCGACTGTTTGTATTAGAAAGACAAAAAAATACATATATTAAACCCATATATGTCACCTACCTGCACAAACTGCTCCAACATGTGTACATATGATAATATGGATGTACTATAAATGGACCCTGAAAAATGTTGCAACAGTAATTTAGATGTAATAAAACTTCAGCTATTTTTTGTTTATTTGAGACCAGAGTTAATTTATTAAAATAAAAAACAAGTTCACAACCATGCAAGAATAGGCCTAACCGTTGTGTATGTAACACCTTTGTCAAAAGCCTACAAACTGATTTCTATAGGATTATTTCAAATTTAAAATAAGGGATCATTGGATCACTCATTTGTCACATCTATTATTTATCATTGACTTAATAAAACATTTAAAAGGCAAAATATTGAAGTTTACAACTTTATTAACAAGCAGTAACAATTTCCTAACACCACCAAAAGCACACAAACTGATTATTTTAAGTAAAGCATCAAGTATTCACAATTCCCAATCCGACACAATTGTGGCAAATGTAAATGGAGCCACCATCAGTGCAGGTTTCATGAGCCCATGCCTTGCACTGCTAACATTGCAGCCACACCTCTCTCGGTCTGGAGTAGCTCTCCAAACAGACAATGCAAACATCTTCTTCTTTCTCAGAGTCACTGTCCTTCTCTGTATGCTTTTTCTTCTCGGTTTTCTTTAGGCGTACCTTGGTTTGTTGTCTTGTGTCCAGTGTGTTCTTTGTCAATTTTCTCTTTACCGTTGCTGGCTTTCTCTTAACTTTTGCTTTCTCCTTCTCCAATGCCTCCTTTTTGGGGGTGTCTGTCAAGATGGCCAATTTGCATTTTCTCCAACCGTTCGCTTTTGTCATCTTCTGTGGTCCTGCTCTGGGGTGAGGTCTAACAGTCTCAGGTGAGAACTCTTGCGCTGGACGAACTGTAGAAAAAGCAGAAGTCACAGCTTGCACTGGAAGAACTGCAGAAGAAACAGAACCCCCAGCATGCACTGGAGGAACTGGAGAAGAGGCACAAGTATCAGCATGTTGGCCTACTGGAGAAACCTCCAAAGGAGCAGATGTCTCAGCTTGCTCTGGAAGAACTGTTGGTGGAGGCCGGTCTGTCACCAAAGATGGTGCAAAGTCACTGTCTTTGAATTTATCCCAGTTATAAGGCCAAATTCCAGTGCTGCTAAAGCCATTCTGCACATTGACTGGTGTTCTAGCCAATGGGAAGGCCAACCTAACAATTCCAAGAATGTCGTAGATGGACATCGTCAGGTCTGGGTGGCTTCTCATTCAGGTATGTGTTGACATGAAGTTTTAGGGGGCCATAAACGGTGCGATCCAGTGGCTGTAATTTGTGGGAGCAATGGGCTGGGAAAGAATAGCAGGACAATCCCATTTTCTCTGCAGAAGTCTATTCCGCTTACAGAAAGACACAAGGAATGATTATCAAGGATCAAGAGGACTTTGGCATGCAGTGAGTGTCCTCGTGTGGTGGTGGAAATGTTTAAGGAACTGAAGGAAATGGTCCTCCAACATCCACCCTGATTTATTAGCAGCTCCAATGCATCCAGGTGGGCCATCAAAGGATGAAATGGTCCTTGAAGTGAACCCGTGGGAATATGAACATGGGCAATATATGGCAATGCATTAGGGAATCATATTCCCTAATGCATTGCCTGCACATGCAACTGTTACCAGTGTTCCTCTCTCTCCAGAGGTTACTGCCCCCACGTGTCTGACGCCGCGCCCGGCAACAACATTTTCTGGTTCTTGGACAGTTGTGACCCCTGTCTCATCCATATTCCATATATCCTTCCCTTTAAATTTGTGTTTGTCAAGCACATTGGCAAGATTATCATAAAACAAGGACACATTGTCATTTTTTTTTTTCATGAACCCCATGAACTAATCCCGGCCAGCCAGAGAGCACTCATTCCAGGTTTCAGGGTAGGAGCACTTTGGAAGGCCAATCGATGAACCTGCGAAATGGTTGGTAAATGAAAATAGAGGTAGAAAGGTAGAGTTCAATTTATTCTGTTAATTTCTCTTATCTTATTATTTCATGGTCTCATATCTGTTAAAGATCTTGCCATGAACTTCCCTCCTAATAATGCTAATAGGAATGTTGAAACTTCTGATGAAGATGTCAACTCATTTGCTATCAGGGAAGTTAACCAATGAGTGGTCCTGAAAGCTATTAACGACTTAAACACCACTTTCTCTAAGGATATATATAACCTAGATACTGTATTCCTAAAAAAATACAGTAGCGTTGTGGTTCCGCCCCTTACACATCTTATTAACGTTTCCATCAAGACTGGTCAATTCCCAGATGGATGGAAAAACGCCTTGGTAACGCCTATTTTAAAATCCGGGGATGCTGAAGAGATTAGCAACTACAGACCAATAAGTCTTCTTCCAGTCCTGTCTAAAGTGTAGGAGAAGGTTGTCTCAGAACAACTGCTAAATTACTTGGAGACAAACCATTGTTTGCACCCTCTACAGTTCGGTTTCAGACACAACCATTCCACAGAGTCAGCGACTTGTCTACAATTAGAAAACATTAAACAGTCACTCGATAAAGGAAATGTAGTGGGTGCAGTGTTCCTGGATTTAAAAAAGGCATTTAAATCACAACATCTTAATTTCAAAACTTTCAATGTACAATCTCTCTAAACTCTCACTGGCAGGGTTTGATTCTTATTTAAAGGGTCGTGAACAGTGTGTTGTGATCAACAACATCAAGTCGGTTTTTAACAAAATTGTAACTGGAATCCCCCAAGGAACTATCTTGGGTCCTATCTTTTTCAGTCTGTATATTAACGACCTTCCAGTAGTATGCCCTAGTATAGGTCTTCAGATGTATGCTGACGACACATTCGTCCATGTATCTGGCAAAACTTGTGATGCTGTTGCAGATAAGCTGACCAAACACTTAGAAAAGGTTCCAGCTTGGCTTGATGCCTCCTGCTTGACACTAAACACTAAGAAAACAAAGTCCATCTGTTTTTCCATCAAAAAGCTACCTGCAACAGAATCCCTGAACGTCAGAATAAAAGGTGAGCCCATTGAACAAGTGTCAGATGTGAAGTATTTAGGGATCATTTTAGATTCTCAGTTACATTTTAAAAGTCATGCAAAAAAGATTTACAAAACCATCAAGGCTAACCTTAGCTGTTTTAAGATGATAAGACATTGCTTGACATCTGACTGTGCCTTTATCTTTCTTAATTCAATGATTTTTTCACATCTGTCTTATGGTTTGGCAGCTTGGTCCCAGGCCAACCAGTCTGTAATTAAATCCATAGAGAGTCTTTACAATCGGGCCTTGAAAACCTTTTTTTCATGAACCCCATGAACTAATCCCGGCCAGCCAGAGAGCACTCATTCCAGGTTTCAGGGTAGGAGCACTTTGGAAGGCCAATCGATGAACCTGCGAAATGGTTGGTAAATGAAAATAGAGGTAGAAAGGTAGAGTTCAATTTATTCTGTTAATTTCTCTTATCTTATTATTTCATGGTCTCATATCTGTTAAAGATCTTGCCATGAACTTCCCTCCTACTAATGCTAATAGGAATGTTGAAACTTCTGATGAAGATGTCAACTCATTTGCTATCAGGGAAGTTAACCAATGAGTGGTCCTGAAAGCTATTAACGACTTAAACACCACTTTCTCTAAGGATATATATAACCTAGATACCGTATTCCTAAAAAAATACAGTAGCGTTGTGGTTCCGCCCCTTACACATCTTATTAACGTTTCCATCAAGACTGGTCAATTCCCAGATGGATGGAAAAACGCCTTGGTAACGCCTATTTTAAAATCCGGGGATGCTGAAGAGATTAGCAACTACAGACTAATAAGTCTTCTTCCAGTCCTGTCTAAAGTGTTGGAGAAGGTTGTCTCAGAGCAACTGCTAAATTACTTGGAGACAAACCATTGTTTGCACCCTCTACAGTTCGGTTTCAGACACAACCATTCCAAAGAGTCAGCGACTTGTCTACAATTAGAAAACATTAAACAGTCACTCGATAAAGGAAATGTAGTGGGTGCAGTGTTCCTGGATTTAAAAAAGGCATTTAAATCACAACATCTTAATTTCAAAACTTTCAATGTACAATCTCTCTAAACTCTCACTGGCAGGGTTTGATTCTTATTTAAAGGGTCGTGAACAGTGTGTTGTGATCAACAACATCAAGTCGGTTTTTAACAAAATTGTAACTGGAATCCCCCAAGGAACTATCTTGGGTCCTATCTTTTTCAGTCTGTATATTAATGACCTTCCAGTAGTATGCCCTAGTATAGGTCTTCAGATGTATGCTGACGACACATTCGTCCATGTATCTGGCAAAACTTGTGATGCTGTTGCAGATAAGCTGACCAAACACTTAGAAAAGGTTCCAGCTTGGCTTGATGCCTCCTGCTTGACACTAAACACTAAGAAAACAAAGTCCATCTGTTTTTCCATCAAAAAGCTACCTGCAACAGAATCCCTGAACGTCAGAATAAAAGGTGAGCCCATTGAACAAGAGTCAGATGTGAAGTATTTAGGGATCATTTTAGATTCTCAGTTACATTTTTAAAGTCATGCAAAAAAGATTTGCAAAACCATCAAGGCTAACCTTAGCTGTTTTAAGATGATAAGACATTGCTTGACATCTGACTGTGCCTTTATCTTTCTTAATTCAATGATTTTTTCACATCTGTCTTATGGTTTGGAGCTTGGTCCCAGGTCAACCAGTCTGTAATTAAATCCATAGAGAGTCTTTACAATCGGGCCTTGAAAACCTTGGACAAAAAGCAAATAAGGCATCATAATTGCCACATTTTAAGGAAATACAAGATTTTAAGTTTTGCTAATTTTATTGACTTTCATTATGTAAAGCTTGTGTTTAAATATGTAAATGGACTTGCTCCTCAGTCTCTCTGCAAATACATCCAGAGATTACAGAGCTGCGGCAGATCCACCAGAGCAGCTTCTGGTGGCAACTGTAAGGTCCAGTTCTGCAAAACATCTTTTGCTCAGACAGCTTTTTCTGTGAAAGGAACAAAGTCCTGGAACTTGCTACCTGATCACTTGAAATCTGCTGCTAACTTCACCACTTTTGATAGAGCTACCAAATCCTGGTTAGTCCAACAACAAACATGTACCCATGTCTATTTAACGTTTGTATTATTGTATCTTGCTGTATTCTGTTTAGATCTATTTTACCTCACTGTTGTAATGTCCTAGTTCCATAAAAGCCCTTCTAGGGACGAGTGTTGCAAACTAGTATTCACTATAAACATGATACTTGCATCGGATAGCTGTTTTCAGTCTGTCAATGTATATTGTATTTGTCCCTACCAAATAAACGATAAATAAATAAATGTTCTTATATAATTCTCCCTACTAGCCCTCCCTGTAGTCCTACACTCCGCGTTGATATCTTCCTCATGCTTACCTCTTTGGTGCTGAGACCATAGAACAGATCAGTTGCTCTTTTTAGGTATTCTGCCAGGCTATCTTCCTGTTGGGCTGAGAAGACCCTCCTTGGAGTCCAGTAACCTGTCCTCATCTCCTCTCCTGGACCTAGCCTCTGTCTCTTTTTTAATAAAGCGGTGGAGGGTTGTGTGGCAAATTGAATACTGTTTTGCCACAGACCTCACTGTCCTGCCTTCATTGCCCACTACACCAGCAGCTAAGGACAGAATAGGTAGGTATCTGTTGTCCTTTTCCTGTCTCGTGGCATAGCTATACAACAGCTGATCGGTCACAATAAGTCCAAAGTATTCTCTGAATATTTAATTTAATACAAATTCATAAATCAAAAGAATATATTAAGACCTAAATTAAACTATTAAACCTAAACTATTAGAGCCGTTTTTGTGTTGATTATAAATTAAGTATTTTCTAATTTATAATCAACACAAAAACGGCTCTAATAGTTGGGTTGTTTATTTACAAACTTTGCATCATCATTTATTAATTCATTGTTTGTAAAATCCTCCTCTGCAAACTAACCAAAATGAATTGAAGATGTATTCTGCTTGAATTATCGATTACCTGTAAAAATGTGATCAGAAACCTGATCTCCTGGGTACCTGAACTAGTATCAGCTATGCTGCTTAATGTTTATCATGGCAACTAGTTACAGAGGTGTGGTTCTTCTTAGTTTCCTGACAAATGTTAGCTGTTTTGTGAACCGTTATCAGGAGATGCATTAGTGCCACCTGCTCAGGGTGACTTACACTTACACACACTCTTGGCTAGCAAAGGAAATATGAAGGGTATATTTCAAGCTTTCTATGTAAATAAGTTATTGTTTTTTATTTTTTAAATCAACTAAGATTTTTTAGAAAATGTTTTCAACTTTGATTGAAAAGTGAACACATGAATACTTCCGTGTAATATCTGTATATATTTAAGAAGTACAATATAAGAAAAGCACAGGTTTCAGATGTGGGCCATATTCCATTGTACTTTTTGAATTTACTGAGGGCCTAATAAAAATGGGCAACAGGCCGTAGTTAAGACAACACTGATGTACAACATGGCATTACTGGTAATGTGGCTAAGCTGCAAAAGAGAAGATTTCTGTTCTGCTTGTAAAACTTTCCTTTGTGTTAACACTCCATAGTTATTGTTATAAATTCAACAAGAACTTTGAACTCAATTAAACACACCAAACTGTAAAGCAGGGGTGTCCAAACTTTTTTCACTGAGGGCCACATGCAGAAAAACATCCGAATGGCTCGGCCCCTCGAGGCCTCATAAGTTAAGTCATAAGTTAGCAAAATCAATCAAATGTAGCTAAATATTCCTGATAATTGAAAATGCTTTAAGAAAAATCAGCCTACACCACAGCTCTCTGTACATTTCATTTATTCTGTTGGCAGGTCCTTCTTTAAAACAGAAGCCTCAGAGTGCTGATAATAAGGCAAAAGATGAAGGCTATATTTCAAGATGGTTATGTAAATATGTTTTAGGGCTTTTTCTATTAACTAAGATTTGTTATAAAATGTTTCCAACTTTAATTGACTGAATTTATTTGAAGATTAGGTTTATTAACACATGAATACTACTGTTTAATATATGTTACATATATATTTAAGGAGTACAATATAAGACAAGCACCAGTTTCAGGTGTGGGCCATATTCCATTATACTTTAAGAATTTTCTGACGGCCGATTCAAAATGGACAACCGGCCGCAGTTGGCCCCTGGGCCGTAGTTTGGACATCCCTGCTGTAGTGCATCCTGAACACTCAAAACACGTTGAATCCTCATGTCTCAACAAAAAATATGTATTTTTATCACAAGGTTGGTATTTGTTTCAGTGTATTGTTCTAAGTAAAGTGGTCAACACCCACCTGCTACCTTTCCATAATACTTAACATTTTGACCTCGCACTTAGTGCATGTAAGGTGTAATGCAAACTACATGAAATGAAAGTGTATGCAGATAAAAGATACCCTATTAAGCCTTTTGGGGTTTTCCTTTTCTTGCAGTGTGTTATATAGGCTGCAGCACAGGCACTATGTGAAAAATAAAGAGCTTTTTGAACATTAAAGCATGGAGACATGTCAGAGTAGAAGCACTAAATACAAATATCAAGCTGACAATGAGCTTAATTATGTCCTCTTTTAGTTACACTAAGTATATAATATGAACAATAATTCCAACATAGCTGTGCAGCTCTATCTCAGCATTGCCATGCACCTAGAACCCTCTGTCACCATGTATTCTCCAAAAACAGCATCACACAGCTTCCAAATGTACACAAAATGGAGCTGTGGTGAGTGGGCACATCCACTTTACTGCTGCTTTGATTGCATATAGAGACAAAGAAAAAATAACAAATGTGTGTACAATCCAAGTGAAATGTTTGTAAATGTATAAAGAATATTACTTTTGCAATAAAGAATTGAACTAAATGTCAGTTGATTAGCACTGTAGCCGCCTAAATCATATTACGGTAAAACAGATAACTAAATTAAAAGTAAAATGCCGCTGCGCAAATCTTACGCTGGTAAAATGATCCAGTCCAGGCAAGTCACCGTTTGCGTTTACTTGCATGATCCGGTATCAACAAAGAACAGTTTCCAATCATTCCTTTTCTTGAGTCTTTCCTATGGCTCTCCTGCTAGCTTGAATCCGACTGGTAAAAAATGATGTGCCCAATGGTGCTATACTCCTACCACCACTTGTCTCCAATATATACAATTACACCAGGTGTCCTAATCACCCAGTGCCCCAAACATGCCGTCAAAATAAAAGCATAGAAACAAATTTAACTCACTCAAATAACAATACAAAATAATAATAATAATACTAATATATTCATTATAAACAAAAACAGCAAGTAAATAAATGATTAAATATTATAAGGCAATATATAGCTCCAACAAGCACCATAAAAGGTTATGTATGCACAATCTTAGGTTTAATTTTTAAGAAAAATTGCCGGAAATTACGACGTTATAAGAAAATGCATGGCAGAATTCTGAAAGGATTTAAATTGAATATTAATTACAGTTCAGAAAAAAAGATTGGTGTCTAACATTACTCTCACATCCTAGTTCTCTCAGTATAGTTCAGATGTTATGTTACTCACCATTACGTATGTCATAAGCAGAGGTTCAGCCGACATCAGCGGTCATGGGTCCATTAGTGTGAAAACAACAGAACAAATGCAAGGTTAGCGCAGTATCAGTCATGACAGAGATATGAGTTTTACTTTCTTCCAACAATCTCTGTTTGATTCCCCAGGGCAATACTTTTTGCTGACCTCCAGTACATCATTATTGTATTTCAGACAGAAAACTCAGGTGTCTTTTTGATATGTTTATTAGAAGCAGTATATAGTTTGAGTTTGGCGCCTGGCCTAGGGCCTCATCACTCCACATATTAACAGAGAACATTGAGTGATGATTAGATAACTACCCTCTTTAAAAGAAGGTGTGCTAATTAATGGGGCCTTAAGAACTTTAAAGAGATGTGGATGCAGTGATTCTAGTTACAAAAAGGTTTGATCAAATGCATAGCTCATAAAGGCCAGAAATAGACTGTGGAGCTCATGAAGAACATATTTTGCTTTTGGTGCAGTGAGAATGTAAATTACCGAAAGCTGTGTCTGTGTCCTCGGTAGCACTTCGGACCGATTTCCGGTGAGGGTTGGCCTCCGCCAGGGCTGCACTTAGTCACCAATCCTGTTTGTGATATTCATGGACAGGATTTCGAGGTGTAGTCATGGGGGAGGGGGTCTGCAGTTCGGTGGGCTAAGGATTGCACCTCTGCTTTTTGCAGATGATGTGGTCCTAATAGCTTCATCAGTCTGTGACCTTCAGCACTCACTGGATCGGTTCGCGGCCGAGTGTGAAGCGGCTGGGATGAGGATCAGCACCTCCAAATCTGAGGCCATGGTTCTCAGCAGGAAACCGGTGGACTGTCCACTCCAGGTA
Source organism: Eleginops maclovinus (assembly GCF_036324505.1). NCBI lineage: Eukaryota > Metazoa > Chordata > Actinopteri > Perciformes > Eleginopidae > Eleginops > Eleginops maclovinus. The sequence goes on along the minus strand of NC_086361.1, from coordinate 2,329,425 downwards.
GGGAATGAGGCCTTACCCCAAGTGAATGAGTTCAAGTATCTCGGGGTCTTGTTCTCGAGTGAGGGAACAATGGAGCGTGAGATGGGTCGGAGAATCGGAGCAGCTGGAATGGTACAGCAGTCCCTGAAAAGAGAGCTGAGCCAGAAGGCAAAGCTCTCTGTCTACCGGGCCATTTTCGTTCCTACCCTCACCTATGGTCATGAAGGATGGGTCATGACCGAAAGAACGAGATTGCGGATACAAGCGGCCGAAATGGGATTTCTCCGCAGGGTGACTGGCATCTCCCTTAGGGATAAGGTGAGAAGTTCAGTCATCCGGGAGGAACTTGGAGTAGAACCGCTGCTCCTTCACGTTGAAAGGAGCCAGTTGAGGTGGTTCGGGCACCTAGTGAGGATGCCACCTGGGCGCCTCCCTCGGGAGGTGTTCCACACACGTCCAGCTGGGAAGAGAGCGAAGGTAGACCTAAGACCAGATGGAGGGATTATATCTCTTTGCTGGCCTGGGAGAGCCTTGGAATCCCCCAGTCAGAAGTGGTTGATGTGGCCAGGGACAGAGAGGTTTGGGGCTCTGTGCTGGAACAGTTACTTCCACGACCCTGGAGCTGGAGAAGATGGATGGAGAATTAAGTCTTCAGTCACCTTGCACGAACCCTGGACTCTCATATTAAAAGTCTGAAGCTCTACCGGCTGAGCTATCTAGGCTTTGAGAAGAGCATTTCCTGAAGGGAGGGATCAAGTGAGGTCCAGCCCGAGTGGAAACCTGAACACCCTGTTTCTGTCAAAGATATCTGCTGCTAAAAGCGTTAATGGGGCCTTAAGAACCTTGAAGAGATGTGGATGTTGCTAGGGTTTTCATTTCAACAGGTTTGAATTTATTGTATAGCTCTTTAAGGCCAGAAGTAGACTGTAGAGCTCTTGAAGAACACATTCTGCCTTTGGTGCAGTGGGAATGTCAATGAAGTCTTCAGTAAGGTTACACAATAGACTTGTTAACTGAACAAGGACTTGAACCCTGGGCCCTCAGATTAAAAGTGTGATGCTCCACCGACTGAGCTATCCAGGCTTAGAGAAGTCCATCTCGTGGAGGAACCGATCAACCGAGGTCCAACTTCAGTGGAATCCCGAAGACCCTGATTTGCATATAGCATTTGAGATGCAGACGCATCACCATCTGAACTGTTTGTGTAAGATATTTCTGCTGCTAAAAGTGTTAACGGGGCCTTAAGAACTTTAAAGAGATATGGATGTTCCCAGGGATTGTAGTTACCAACAAGCTTGACCAAATGCATTGCACATACAGGCCAGAAGTAGCTATGAACTATCCAGGCTTCGAGAAGTCCATGTCCTGGAGGAACTGATCAAGTGATGTCCAACCCGAGTGGAAACCCTAATACCCTGATTTGCATGTAGCATGTGAGATGCTGACAAATTATCACTATAACTGTTGTGTCAGAGACATCTGTAGCTAAGCTTAACTGAAAGTTTGCCAGTAAATGGGACCTTAAGAAATGTAAAGGGATGTGGATGTTTCCAGGGATATTACTTACAAACTGGCTTGACCAAATGCATCTCTCATTAAGGCCAGAAGTAGACCGCTCATGCAGACCACTGTTAGCCTGTAGTGCAGTTAGGATTTCAGTGACAATACAAAGTAGATTTTTCGCCTGAACAGGGACTTGAACCCTGGACCCTCAGATTCAAAGTCTGATGCTTTACCGGCTGAGCTATCCAGGATTCAACCATTTCCGGGAGGAACCGATCAAGTGAGGTCCAACCCAAGTGGAAACCCTAAGTCTCTGATTTGCATGTAGCATTTGAGATGCTGACAAATTATCATTATAACTGTTATGTCAGAGACATCTGGAGCTAAGTTTAAGTGAAAGATTGCCAGTAAATGGGACAGTAAGAACTTTAAATGGATGTGGATGTTTCAGGGATTCTACTTAGAAACTGGCTTGACCAAATGCATCTCTCATTAAGGTCAAAAGTAGACCGCTCATGCAGACCACTGTTAGCCTGTAGTGCAGTTAGGATTTCAGTGACAATACATAGGAGAATTTTTGCCTCAACAGGAACTTTAACCCTGGACCCTCAGATTCAAAGTCTGATGCTTTACCGGCTGAACTATCCAGGCTTCGAGAAGTCCATATCCTGGAGGAACGGATCAAGTGATGTCAAACCCGAGTGGAAACCCCAAGACCCTGTTTGTGTAAGAGATTTCTGCTGCTAAAGGTGTTAATGGGGCTTTAAGAACCTTAAAGAGATGTGGATGTTGCCAGGGATTGTAGTTACAAACAATCTTGACCAAATGCAAAGCACATAACAGCCAGAAGTACACTGTGGAGTTCAAGAAGAACACATTTAGCCTTTGATGTAGTGGGAATGTCAATGAAGTCTTCAGTCAAGTTATACATTAGACTTGTCGCCTGAACAGGGACTTGAACCCTGGACCCTCAGATTAAAAGTCTGATGCTCTACCGGCTGAGCTATCCAGGCTTCAAGAAGAGCATTTCCGGGAGGAACCGATCAAGTGAGGTCCAACCCGAGTGGAAACCCTAAGAGCCTGTTTGTGTAAGAGATTTCTGCTGCTTAAGGTGTTAATGGGGCCTTAAGAACCTTGAAGAGATGTGGATGTTCCCAGGGATTGTAGTTATAAACAAACTTGACCAAATGCATAGCACATAAGAGGCAGAAGTAGACTCTGGAGCTCATGAAGAACACATTTTGTCTTTGCTGCAGTGGGAATGTCAATGAAGTCTTCAGTCAAGTTACACATTATACTTGTCGCCTGAACAGGGACTTGAACCCTGGACCCTCAGATTAAAAGTCTGATGCTCTACCGGCTGAGATATCCAGGCTTCGAGAAGAGCATTTCCGGGAGGAACCGATCAAGTGAGGTCCAACCCGAGTGGAAACCCTAAGTCTCTGATCTGCATGTAACATTTGAGATGATGACAGATTACCCTTTAACCTGTTTCTGTCAGACATATCTGCTGCTAAAAGTGTTAATGGGGCCTTAAGAACTTTAAATGGATGTGGACGTTGCCATGGTTTTCATTTACAAACAGGCTTAACCAAATGCATACCTCATTAAGGTCAGAAGTAAACCACTCATGCAGACCACTGTTAGCCTGTAGTGCAGTTAGAATTTCAGTCACAATACATAGGAAACTTTTCGCCTGAACTGGGACTTGAACCCTGGACCCTCAGATTAAAAGTCTGATGCTCTACCGGCTGAGCTATCCAGGCTTCGAGAAGTCCATATCCTGGAGGAACCGATCAAGTGATGTCCAACCCGAGTGGAAACCCTAAGACCCTGTTTGTGTAAGAGATTTCTGCTGCTAAAGGTGTTAATGGGGCTTTAAGAACCTTGAAGAGATGTGGATGTTCCCAGGGATTGTAGTTACAAACAAACTTGACCAAATGCATAGCACATAAGAGGCAGAAGTAGACTCTGGAGCTCATGAAGAACACATTTTGCCTTTGCTGCAGTGGGAATGTCAATGAAGTCTTCAGTCAAGTTACACATTAGACTTGTCGCCTGAACAGGGACTTGAACCCTGGACCCTCAGATTAAAAGTCTGATGCTCTACCGGCTGAGCTATCCAGGCTTCGAGAAGTCCATATCCTGGAGGAACCGATCAAGTGATGTCCAACCCGAGTGGAAACCCTAAGACCCTGTTTGTGTAAGGGATTTCTGCTGCTAAAGGTGTTAATGGGGCTTTAAGAACCTTAAAGAGATGTGGATGTTGCCAGGGATTGTAGTTACAAACAATCTTGACCAAATGCAAAGCACATAACAGCCAGAAGTACACTGTGGAGTTCAAGAAGAACACATTTAGCCTTTGATGTAGTGGGAATGTCAATGAAGTCTTCAGTCAAGTTATACATTAGACTTGTCGCCTGAACAGGGACTTGAACCCTGGACCCTCAGATTAAAAGTCTGATGCTCTACCGGCTGAGCTATCCAGGCTTCAAGAAGAGCATTTCCGGGAGGAACCGATCATGTGAGGTCCAACCCGAGTGGAAACCGTAAGAGCCTGTTTGTGTAAGAGATTTCTGCTGCTTAAGGTGTTAATGGGGCCTTAAGAACCTTGAAGAGATGTGGATGTTCCCAGGGATTGTAGTTACAAACAAACTTGACCAAATGCATAGCACATAAGAGGCAGAAGTAGACTCTGGAGCTCATGAAGAACACATTTTGTCTTTGCTGCAGTGGGAATGTCAATGAAGTCTTCAGTCAAGTTACACATTATACTTGTCGCCTGAACAGGGACTTGAACCCTGGACCCTCAGATTAAAAGTCTGATGCTCTACCGGCTGAGCTATCCAGGCTTCGAGAAGAGCATTTCCGGGAGGAACCGATCAAGTGAGGTCCAACCCGAGTGGAAACCCTAAGTCTCTGATTTGCATGTAACATTTGAGATGATGACAGATTACCCTTTAACCTGTTTCTGTCAGACATATCTGCTGCTAAAAGTGTTAATGGGGCCTTAAGAACTTTAAATGGATGTGGACGTTGCCATGGTTTTCATTTACAAACAGGCTTAACCAAATGCATACCTCATTAAGGTCAGAAGTAAACCACTCATGCAGACCACTGTTAGCCTGTAGTGCAGTTAGAATTTCAGTCACAATACATAGGAAACTTTTCGCCTGAACAGGGACTTGAACCTTGGACCCTCAGATTAAAAGTCTGATGCTCTACCGGCTGAGCTATCCAGGCTTCGAGAAGTCCATATCCTGGAGGAACCGATCAAGTGATGTCCAACCCAAGTGGAAACCCTAAGACCCTGTTTGTGTAAGAGATTTCTGCTGCTAAAGGTGTTAATGGGGCTTTAAGAACCTTAAAGAGATGTGGATGTTGCCAGGGATTGTAGTTACAAACAATCTTGACCAAATACAAAGCACATAACAGCCAGAAGTACACCGTGGAGCTCAAGAAGAACACATTTAGCCTTTGATGCAGTCGGGAATGTCAATGAAGTCTTCAGTCAAGTTACAAATTAGACTTGTCGCCTGAACAGGGACTTGAACCCTGGACCCTCAGATTAAAAGTCTGATGCTCTACCGGCTGAGCTATCCAGGCTTCAAGAGTGCATTTCCGGGAGGAACTGATCAAGTGAGGTCCAACCCGAGTGGAAACCCTAAGAGCCTGTTTGTGTAAGAGATTTCTGCTGCTAAAGGTGTTAATGGGGCCTTAAGAACCTTAAAGAGATGTGGATGTTGCCAGGGATTGTAGTTACAAACAATCTTGACCAAATGCAAAGCACATAACAGCCAGAAGTACACTGTGGAGTTCAAGAAGAACACATTTAGCCTTTGATGTAGTGGGAATGTCAATGAAGTCTTCAGTCAAGTTATACATTAGACTTGTCGCCTGAACAGGGACTTGAACCCTGGACCCTCAGATTAAAAGTCTGATGCTCTACCGGCTGAGCTATCCAGGCTTCGAGGAGCTTTTTCTGGAGGAACGGATCTAGTGAGGTCCAGCCCGAGTGGAAACCAAAAGAGCCTGTTGGTGTAAGATATTTCTGCTGCTAAAGGTGTTAATGGGCATTTAAGAAACCTTGAAGAGATGTGGATGTTCCCAGGGATTGTAGTTACAAACAAACTTGACCAAATGCATAGCACATAAGAGTCAGAAGTAGACTCTGGAGTTCATGAAGAACACATTCTGCCTTTGGTGCAGTGGGAATGTCAATGAAGTCTTCAGTCAAGTTACACATTAGACTTGTCGCCTGAACAGGGACTTGAACCCTGGACCCTCAGATTAAAAGTCTGATGCTCTACCGGCTGAGCTATCCAGGCTTCGAGAAGTCCATATCCTGGAGGAACCGATCAAGTGATGTCCAACCCGAGTGGAAACCCTAAGACCCTGTTTGTGTAAGGGATTTCTGCTGCTAAAGGTGTTAATGGGGCTTTAAGAACCTTAAAGAGATGTGGATGTTGCCAGGGATTGTAGTTACAAACAATCTTGACCAAATACAAAGCACATAACAGCCAGAAGTACACTGTGGAGCTCAAGAAGAACACATTTAGCCTTTGATGTAGTGGGAATGTCAATGAAGTCTTCAGTCAAGTTATACATTAGACTTGTCGCCTGAACAGGGACTTGAACCCTGGACCCTCAGATTAAAAGTCTGATGCTCTACCGGCTGAGCTATCCAGGCTTCAAGAAGAGCATTTCCGGGAGGAACCGATCATGTGAGGTCCAACCCGAGTGGAAACCGTAAGAGCCTGTTTGTGTAAGAGATTTCTGCTGCTTAAGGTGTTAATGGGGCCTTAAGAACCTTGAAGAGATGTGGATGTTCCCAGGGATTGTAGTTACAAACAAACTTGACCAAATGCATAGCACATAAGAGGCAGAAGTAGACTCTGGAGCTCATGAAGAACACATTTTGTCTTTGCTGCAGTGGGAATGTCAATGAAGTCTTCAGTCAAGTTACACATTATACTTGTCGCCTGAACAGGGACTTGAACCCTGGACCCTCAGATTAAAAGTCTGATGCTCTACCGGCTGAGATATCCAGGCTTCGAGAAGAGCATTTCCGGGAGGAACCGATCAAGTGAGGTCCAACCCGAGTGGAAACCCTAAGTCTCTGATCTGCATGTAACATTTGAGATGATGACAGATTACCCTTTAACCTGTTTCTGTCAGACATATCTGCTGCTAAAAGTGTTAATGGGGCCTTAAGAACTTTAAATGGATGTGGACGTTGCCATGGTTTTCATTTACAAACAGGCTTAACCAAATGCATACCTCATTAAGGTCAGAAGTAAACCACTCATGCAGACCACTGTTAGCCTGTAGTGCAGTTAGAATTTCAGTCACAATACATAGGAAACTTTTCGCCTGAACTGGGACTTGAACCTTGGACCCTCAGATTAAAAGTCTGATGCTCTACCGGCTGAGCTATCCAGGCTTCGAGAAGTCCATATCCTGGAGGAACCGATCAAGTGATGTCCAACCCAAGTGGAAACCCTAAGACCCTGTTTGTGTAAGAGATTTCTGCTGCTAAAGGTGTTAATGGGGCTTTAAGAACCTTAAAGAGATGTGGATGTTGCCAGGGATTGTAGTTACAAACAATCTTGACCAAATACAAAGCACATAACAGCCAGAAGTACACTGTGGAGCTCAAGAAGAACACATTTAGCCTTTGATGCTCCGGGAATGTCAATGAAGTCTTCAGTCAAGTTACAAATTAGACTTGTCGCCTGAACAGGGACTTGAACCCTGGACCTTCAGATTAAAAGTCTGATGCTCTACCGGCTGAGCTATCCAGGCTTCGAGAGGTGGATTTCCGGGAGGAACTGATCAAGTGAGGTCCAACCCGAGTGGAAACCCTAAGAGCCTGTTTGTGTAAGAGATTTCTGCTGCTAAAGGTGTTAATGGGGCCTTAAGAACCTTAAAGAGATGTGGATGTTGCCAGGGATTGTAGTTACAAACAATCTTGACCAAATGCAAAGCACATAACAGCCAGAAGTACACTGTGGAGTTCAAGAAGAACACATTTAGCCTTTGATGTAGTGGGAATGTCAATGAAGTCTTCAGTCAAGTTATACATTAGACTTGTCGCCTGAACAGGGACTTGAACCCTGGACCCTCAGATTAAAAGTCTGATGCTCTACCGGCTGAGCTATCCAGGCTTCAGAGGAGCTTTTCTGGAGGAACGGATCTAGTGAGGTCCAGCCCGAGTGGAAACCAAAGAGCCTGTTTGTGTAAGAGATTTCTGCTGCTAAAGGTGTTAATGGGGCCTTAAGAACCTTGAAGAGATGTGGATGTTCCCAGGGATTGTAGTTTTAAACAAACTTGACCAAATGCATAGCACATAAGAGGCAGAAGTAGACTCTGGAGCTCATGAAGAACACATTTTGTCTTTGCTGCAGTGGGAATGTCAATGAAGTCTTCAGTCAAGTTACACATTAAACTTGTCGCCTGAACAGGGTCTTGAACCCTGGACCCTCAGATTAAAAGTCTGATGCTCTACCGGCTGAGCTATCCAGGCTTCGAGAAGAGCATTTCCGGGAGGAACCGATCAAGTGAGGTCCAACCCGAGTGGAAACCCTAAGTCTCTGATTTGCATGTAGCATTTGAGATGATGACAGATTACCCTTTAACCTGTTTCTGTCAGACATATCTGCTGCTAAAAGTGTTAATGGGGCCTTAAGAACTTTAAATGGATGTGGACGTTACCATCGTTTTTATTTACAAACAGGCTTAACCAAATGCATACCTCATTAAGGTCAGAAGTAAACCACTCATGCAGACCACTGTTAGCCTGTAGTGCAGTTAGAATTTCAGTCACAATACATAGGAAACTTTTCGCCTGAACAGGGACTTGAACCCTGGACCCTCAGATTAAAAGTCTGATGCTCTACCGGCTGAGCTATCCAGGCTTTTAGGAGCATTTCCTGGAGGAACGGATCAAGTGAGGTCCAGCCCGAGTGGAAACCCGAAGACCCTGTTTGTGTAAGAGATATCTGCTGCTAAAGGTGTTAACGGGGCCTTAAGAACCTTAAAGAGATGTGGATGTTCCCAGGGATTGTAGTTACAAACAAACTTGACCAAATGCATAGCACATAAGAGGCAGAAGTAGACTCTGGAGCTCATGAAGAACACATTTTGTCTTTGCTGCAGTGGGAATGTCAATGAAGTCTTCAGTCAAGTTACACATTAGACTTGTCGCCTGAACAGGGACTTGAACCCTGGACCCTCAGATTAAAAGTCTGATGCTCTACCGGCTGAGCTATCCAGGCTTCGAGAAGATCATTTCCTGGAGGAACCGATCAAGTGAGGTCCAACCCGAGTGGAAACCCTAAGACCCTGTTTGTGTAAGAGATTTCTGCTGCTAAAGGTGTTAATGGGGCTTTAAGAACCTTAAAGAGATGTGGATGTTGCCAGGGATTGTAGTTACAAACAATCTTGACCAAATGCAAAGCACATAACAGCCAGAATCCCCCTGGGGAAAATTTCCCCCGGGAAGAAACAAAAATTTTAGCCGTTTGAAAAGTTTTGGGAATTGTAAATGAAGTTTCTTTAAAAATCAGTTATACAGGTTAACTTGTCGGGCCGAAGAGGGACTTGAACCTTGGGACCCTCAGTATTCAAAGTCGATCTTTCTACTTAAACCGGGTGACTAATCCAGGGTTTCGAGAATTTCCCCTTATCCTGGAAGGAAACCACCCCAAATGAAATGGGTCTTCAATCCCGAGTGGGAAACCCCAGACCTGTTTGTGTAAAGATTTCTGCTGCTAAAGGGGTTAATGGGCCTTAAAGAACCTTAAAGGGATTGGATGTTCCGGGAAATTTTAGTTACAAATCGTTGACCAAATTTAAGCACATAAAGGCCAGATAGTCACTGGGATTCAAAAGAACAATTAGCCTTTATTAGTTGGGAATGTCCATGAACTTCATAAGTTAAATTAGACTTTTTCCAAATTTATGAAACTCCCTTAACCCTGGCCTCCCGATTTAAGTTGGGTCCAAATGTGGCACACAAGGGGTCAAAAGGGGATTCAGAGGAACCATTCAATGAGGTTCACGTGGAACCCAGGAAACGTTGTGAGAAGAGAAATTTCTTTTGGGGTTAAAAAGGGGTTTTAATGGGCATTTAAAACCTAAATTTTTGGATGTTTTCCCAGATTTATTTACAAAAAACTTCAAAGATAAATAAAATTTTAGAATTTTTCCTGGAAGCCAAGAACACATCTTTCCTTTTTTCTGGGAATGTTTAATAAAACTTCGGGGGCAATACACCTTTAGACTTGTGGCTTGTAACAAAAAGGGGCTTGGGGAATGGAACCCTCAAATAAAAGTCTGGATTATAGCTTTTAAGCTGAGGCTTCCCAAAGAGCTTCGGTAAACCCCTTTCGGGGGAACGAGTCAAAATGAGGTCCAACCCGAGTTTTGGAAACTTTGGCCCTTTTTTTAAGGATTTACTTTGTAAAGGGGTGTTAAATTTGGGGCTTTAAAGAAACTTAAAGAGGAAATTTAAATTTGCCAGGGATTGGATAAAAAACAGGTTTTATTGACAACTTCTACCATTAAAGATAGTGTGGGAACTGCCAGGCAGGCCTGCTGTATATAACTTCTATCAGTGTTAGATGACATGACAATAAATCTTTGAATCTTTAATCAGTGTTTTAATTAAATGTACAGGTATTTGAATCTGTAGCATTAGTCCAAGACAAATATCTACTTTAGACATTTAATTCGACCCTGTTCTATTTTATTCATGAGGTTTTTCTCAGAGGCGTAAGCTTTAGTTAGTTGGAAGCTATTCCCTCTGACTCCAGACAGCAGCATTATGAGCACTGGGCTTATCATAATCACCCTTAATAAATATAATTTTTGCTCAGTCAGACTCACAGGACTGTTCCTCTGATGTCTGCAGTGCTTACGTTTGCACAAACAGTGGGAAGCCTCAGCTTTGTCTCTATGCAGGCAGTGAGATTTCTCAGGAGTGTGATATGGAAGCATGCACACACACAGCAGAGTAGCCTAAATCCGTCAGAACTGTGTGGGTGACATGCCACAGCCCCCATACATCCTGCTCTCCGTTAGCAGAAAATAATTTCAGGCACATATCATTTCCTTAGAGCCACTGTTCCACTCATATCCACACAGAGCCTCAACAACACACTTTAGAATAATCATCACATAACCACCAATAGCTACACACAGTGCCGCCGCTCCCATAACGCGCATTACGCGCTGTGCGTAGGGCACCAAGTGTCGAGGGGGCACCACCAAAAATAGCCTAATGAAAAATCGTCATAATAATTATAAGGCCGAAATTATTTCAGTAGACTATAGAAATATGAGGCACTTTTTAGGCATACTACTCAAAGGTACCGATGGTGCCCCCCTCTCCCCTCCCCCCTCCCCTCCCCACTCACTCATCACAACTCATAATGTTTTTTTATTGGGGGGGGGGGGGGGGGGGGGGGGCATCATGAAGGAATTATGCTTAGGGCACCAAAATGGCTAGCAGCGGCACTGGCTACACATCACAGTCGAGGCATTTATATAATATGTGTCCCTTTAAACTAACCCAACATTTACCAGAACAAATTAATCATTCATAATCACAGGGATATTTAAATATAAATGACTTTGCCTGATTAACACAACTAATCGAAATCTTCCCATATCAGAAACAGTGATGCAATGCATTACAGTAAAAGTATGAAATTCACTCAATATATACGCTTTTATTGTAACGCATTTCAGAAACCAAAACCCACTTATTTAATATAAAGCTAAGTTACTTCAATAAGATTGAACGTGAGTCAGTATTACTGCTGCATCACCATATCATTTCAATTAATAGACAGGCTGCCTTCAACCTACTGCAGCAGGGCATATTTACAGAGAGAGATATATGAACCAGCACCTGAGAATTTGACAGCGGCCCTGCTCCTCTTCTCCTCTCGCAGATGTCGTTGTTTCCATCTGCCTGTGCTGCTCGGGTCTCTGCTGATAGACCGCCGACATCAGCAGCAGCTCGCACAGACAGCGGGCCGCCACGAGCCGCGGAGGAGTGTCCGCCCCGGGCTGGGGGTGCTGCGTCATGCTGCCTCACTCAGCCAGGAACCAGAAACGCACTACAGATAATAAGAATGGCATTGCAAACTATACATGCATAATAGAAATATCGACGTAGTTGGTGGGGAAATAATGATTGGCAGTGAGAGAAAGCACTTTCTTTCTATCAGAGAAGTAACTAAGTACATTTACATTGTACTTCAACTCTACTACAATTCAGAGGTAAACCGAGTAATTTTTATCCACTACATTTATTTAATCCCTTTAGTTACTTTACAGATCTGGATTACTGATGGTAAATATAATCAACCCTTAAATCAGACTTTAGTTCACCTGGAGTAAATCCAGCAGCTACCCTGCAGTATACAAAGCCATTCAAACTAGCTGCACCTTTACCAGCTCTGAGAACACTTTAATGATCAATCATTATAAAACATATCAGAGATATTATTCTGAAATGGACCAATCAAACAATGACTACTTTTACTGTCGCTACTTTAAGTTCATTTAGATGAGAGTACTTTCTACTTTTACTGGAGGAACATTTAGAATGCAGGACTTTCACTGTAACAGAGTATTCCTACACTCTGGTACTTCTACTTTACTCAAGAACAAGATCTGAGTACTTCTACTTTACTCAAGTACAAGACCTGAGTACTTCTACTTTACTCAAGTACAAGACCTGAGTACTTCTACCACCTCTGCTTTGTGTCCTTAATCAGAAGTGTTTTTACGAAACATACTTATTATCAATAATTAAAGCAGTTAGCTGGGGATGTACACAAAGTTCTAACCAGTGATTTGAAATGCAAAAACAATTATGCATGAACTGAAAAATCATTAAATATGCCCCAAATATCGATATCTTATATAATCTTACAATGACCATTGAATATTTACATTAAGATATAAATAGACGGATTGATTGATTGATATTGCCTTGAGTTGTGTAGGGGTCAGTATCACAGACAATGTAACTTATTCAGCATGTGCTGCATTAACCTATGTTCATCTATCACCATCTGTAGAACACACACAGTAATTATCCTATTGGTTAAACATGACTGACCATTTGCTGGGTTTAATGTTTCAGCACTGCCTGTGTGTCGAGTGGCAGTCACACACACATATTCCTCAGATGAGTGGCTGCCTGCCAGTCTGTACTAAAGTGCAGCTGAGGGGAGTACTGCAGCAGCATCCACTCTCTCACCCCCCCTCAGCTCTGTCTGAACAGAGACTCACACTCCACTGCACAAGTGCACATTCAAATTAATACTGTAGACCTGCATGGATATGCATGAGCATAGCGGTGGAATGTAATTAAGTACATATCTTCAAATACTGTCCTAATTAAAACTAAGCAGGACTTGTAATTTAGATGAGTATTTACATTTTGTGTTACTTTATACTTCTACTCCATTACATTTTGGAAGCCATTGTTTCACATTTTACTACATACCTTTATCTGACAGCTTTAGTTACTTCACAGATTAACATTGTAAGCCAATACAAAATATGAATAAATGTTTAAGTAGTCCAGTCTACTGAAGATAAAAGCATGGACACGTTTTTCTAGATCCTGCTGTGACATTAGTCCTTCAATCCATATTCTTAAGGTGGTAGTAGGCAGACTTATTATTGATGTGACTGTTGAAATTCAGGTCAGAGTCCATACAGTAACTACACCTAGATTTCTGGTTTTTATCTGTTGTTTTGAACATTGCCGACTGAACACACACACACCCAGCCATCCACTTGATGTTAAAGAAAATGTGATCCATCAGACCAGGCCACCTTCCATCCAGTTCTGATGCTCATGTGCCCATGTGCTTTGGGCAGTGGACAGGGGTCAGCATGGAGACCCTGACAGGTCTTTGGCTACGCAGCCCCATACGCAACAAACTGCGATGCTCTGTGTGTTCTGACACCTTTCTAACAGAACCAGCATTAACTGTTTCAGCTATTTGAGCTTCAGCTCCCTAAAATATCCCATTCACTGACAGGTGCAAAGATACCTGTTCTTCAATTCACCTGTCAGAGGTCATAACGTTATGGCTGATCAGTGTATACAGTCTATACCGAAAATATATACAAACATATGTTTAAAAAATATATTATACACATTTGGTTTTATTCTAAAGGACAAGATTAATAAGAAAGAAGACTACTTTTACTGATTCCCACAGTGGTACGCTTACTTCCACATCACTGTCCCTCGTAATGGTCTCTCTGTTCGACTGATTTCATTTATATTTGATATGCTGTTTTTTTATATTGCCACTTATTTTATACTAAAATATACATAGCACCTTATGGTATATTTAAATTATTGACAAATATTTGTCCATCTTACTTTGTGCTTTAACACTAAACATTGTTCCTACAGTTTAAGTTCTGAGTGCAAAAAGTGACCTTTCCATAGCCGGGCTGCAAGCCTCTCTGTTTGGTTTGGGGTGAGATCAGGTGTCGGTGATTTTGGTGCATTTCATGAGGGTGGTTTATGGAACTTATTCGACCTTTTCTGTTTGAAGAGATGTACTCCTGAGATGACATATGCTGTTATAGCTCCAAGAACACATACATGCAATTGCAAACACAAGTTAGATTGGAAATGTAATTTAGTGAATTGTTGTGATAATCCTAACTCTGAGGTTATTCTACAACAGGCTGATTTTCCACCAGTGGTTGTAACATTAATGCCATGACAGTTATTAATACGTCTCTGGAGCTCTCTCCTTCACACTCTCTTTACAGCGTCTGAAGGCAGAAGTTTCTTTCTGCAGTCTCTAACTGAAGTCATGTTTCACACCGGCAAGCCATAAGGCAGATCTGATTGTACATTTTGAGTAACCGGCATCAGACTTTTACAGCTATACAACAACTCAATTGTGGCACAGGTAAATTAGGATAAAATACAGGGCCTGCCTAAATGGATATAGCAATTAAATGGTGCAATTCATCAAATAAACATTGAACAATAACCTTACAGTGAAAGGGGATTTGGGGCTGGGTACTCCAGCCTTTGAACCACTTTTGTCTTATAAAATTATCTTTGAAGTGTCTGAACTCGGTGTGTCACCGCCTGCAGCTCACAGTTGTTTTTACAGAACACATGAGAAAGCTGCTGCGCTGTTTCATCTAAAATTCACATCTGCTGTTTTTAGAGCACGATCAGAGGCAACAACTAGCACACAGGCAAATTCACGCTTACTATTTTTAGCTACCCAAACAAGAAAAGGATGTATAAAAATAGACTTTATTATTGGAACAGGGCCAAAAGTGCAACAGAAAATAACTCACTCGTATGTTATTTTAGGGGTTTCAGTGAAAAAACATAAACATATGACACAGTTACAGCATTATAACACTGTGATAAACAAGTTGCATAAATTAGAGTACAAAACTGTACACAGTCTTTGTCCATCCATTACTTTTTAAATATAAAGAACATATTAGTAACAGAAATTCTTTAGTCATGCTATTTGTCTTTACCATACTGTCAGAATGAAGTGTAATGCCTTAAATAATGTGAATAGTGTAATTGTTAATAATGTCAAATATGATTTAAACACTGACCCAGATAGATCAGCAGTCAATGCAGGGTATCATATCAAAGTCCAACTGAAATCAAATGGCTTATTGTTTGTTTGTTTGTTTGTTTGTTTGTTACATCATATATACAGTCACTTTTCTGCAAATCATTAGTCCTGTGTTCTCTAGCTAAACAAGACATTTATATTTTTCAGCTGTCCTGCTTAACTCTCTTCCTTATGGAACATAGAAAGAGAAACACTATTCAGGTCTTATTCTTGCACAACCAAACCAACATTTAAAGGGGCCCTAATATGCTTTCAAGTTTACATTAGTATGTAGTGTCTCTCCTGTGACATGTCTCCATGCTTTAATGTTCAGAAAGCTCTTTATGTTTCTCATACTGCCTGTGCTGCAGCACCTCTTTTCACCCTCCGTCTGAAACCAGAGCCCAGTCTGCTCTTTGCTGGCCGCCTCTGTCGAGATTGGTCAAACACTTAGAAATGTCCCACCCCTTAGCCTATCACGTACAATGTGTTAAAGTGCTAGCCAATAGAAGCACAAGTGTTACATAGTGTGGCACTATGTTATGGAAGTAAACAAAGAAGTCCAATGGAGGCGTTTCAGGCAGGAGATGAGTGTGTGGGAGAGAAACTCCGTCTGGAGCGAACACAGGGATTTTAGCCTTTGCAGACCATTTACATGCACACACATCTATAGAACACACTACAGGACAGGGAAAACCCCCAGAAAGCAGAATAGGGACCCTTCAAAGCATATGGATTACATTTGATTTCAATTGGACCTTAAACACAACCAAAAAAATTGTGTATTGTAATACTTTCAGAAATATGTAGCACAGGTGTGTAGCAACATTCCTGCAGCTGCACCTTGAGTGTCAGTAGCTGCTGTTCAGCAACAGTCAATCTCAGATAGATATCTTGAGATAAAACAAACAACGGTCTGTATTGTCCAAACAAGGCATTTCAAATCTGTTAAGATGATGAACAACGTTGGACTTGATAAAATACTTTTAAAGGCATTGTCTCAAGTTTACAGACACAGTCAAGAAAATCAAGCTCTTGGCTCTCGTTTTATATTTAAATATCTAATCCTGCAGACATGTAGATCCTCTGCAGTAGAATGCCTTATTAGTAAGTACACACACATTTATCTTTGAAACAACTTAATAAAGTCAGCTCAAAGGTTAATTTACCTTACGAGCTCAGTGATCTAAGTGTGAGACTGAGGTCACGTGATAACAGCTGGTTGTGTTGTTTGGAAATGGGAAACCCTAGTTTCTGTTCAAAGATGGTCTCTAGCACCAGATGATTTTTGTCTAACTCTCTACAACACCTTGCCAAACGTCATTTTTGAACCGAAATGGAAGGATTTTGCCTAATTACAACCATGTTATCATGTGAAGCTAGAAGGTGGGGCCTAGGAGACTAATTGATTTTGTTGCAAATATTTAGATTCATCCTGAGCTTTTCTTTGATTTTGGGGGTACCAACGCAAACTCTGATACATCAACATCCACTGTTATATGATGGGATTACTATCGGTATGGATATATAGCGAATATGAAGCATCTGAAATCTGTCTTAACATTTCTTTGTCAGTGCCTCTGTCCTCAAAATTGCATACCTTTAATATATGGTGGTTCGTAAATTCTGACGATCTAAGAGCTGCACTTCAATTAAACAAAGGTGAAACAGGAAAATGCTATCTCTTTCTCACCGACCTGTTAATTTAAGGCTGGAGTACACAGAAGGTTTGGCCTAGGTGTAGTTATAAGTTCCAGTTGGTTGTTATAACGGTGCAGTACTAACCTATATGTCTGAATGAGTGTGTGCATATCACATATCGTTCTCATAGTCTCCAATCATCCTCCGAGTGTTAGACGCCAGGAAGATGTCATTATCTTGTGGACATTCATGATGGCAGGAGCAGGTCTTGATAAACATCATCTTTTTGGTGAACACTTCTCCCTCTGGACACTGGAACTCCACCTCGGCTGTGATGGTGGTGTGTGGTTTGCAGCAGCGATTGTCGGTGCAGACACCACAGAACTTTGGTTTGTATATCCTGGAGCTGGAGCAGCCCGACAGCCGGAAGCGATACCCTTGCTGGGCCTTTGGTGTCCGGATGCATTTCTTCCCCTTCTGTGGGACAGATAATCAGACTTGGATGTCATGAGTAAAGGTACTTCTTAATATTAGTTTTGACTCTTGTGTTTTAAAGTATATTATTAGATGGCGTAATTGAAAACTAGATTGTGATTTGTCAATTTGGACATTCCGATTGTTAACTCCTGACTACTGTCGCTAAGGAGAATAATGTTGCAGTAAGGTTGTGAAACATTTGCTATGATTGACCTTAGCATTCTATAGTATTAATGAAACTGAAATGACGAGACAGGAGCTTCTTTTCAGGTATTGGTTATTGTTATTGTTCTGTGCTGTTGAGTGCCACAAGTTTCAGGGCTTGGTCCTTTTTGATTTTCTTTGAACATTGGGATATCTTCCCCCACACATATAACAACACTGACTATCACCCCCTTGTTGTATTAATACATGTGCAATATATACCTGGCTGCTTGACCTCAGAACTGTTTCTGAGGTCTATTTTTGAGTATTTTGTAAATTACGTGATTTTTTTATATATATTTGTATTTTGGGTGTAATATTAAGCTTTGGCTCTTTCTGCTGTACAAATGAAAATGTCCCCCTCTGTGGGACGAAGACAGGTGTTCTAATTCTGATTCTAATTCTTATACATGATGTAAAATGTTCACTTCCTGTTGCAGGAAAATCTTAGCTGCATCCTTGTTAATAATGAAAGGTTTTACTTGTCCAACGCTATCGATTATTGAAGGGAAACACACACCTTGATTTCTTTGTCCTGCTGGGTGTTGCAGGGCCGGACTATGCACATCCTTCTCTCTCTTTCCAGCTGGCACAGCTGGTTGTCGTTGGTTACACGGGACGAGACTCCCATGTCGCAGGTGGCCGAGCACTCACTCCACTCTGTAGTCTGGACTATACAGTTATCTCTGGGACTCTCTGCCTGCGGTCCATTAGGAAACACCTGCCTGAAAACTGGATCTGAAGAGGGTAAGGGGAGAATCTGAGAGGCTCCTGAAATAAGAAGCGTGAGAAAGGAGAAGTTTGGGGGGAGAACTGATTAAAAACGTAAATTGGTGTTTGGTAACTTTAAAAGGAGACAGCTCATGAGGTGGAACAGGTGTATTTTCATGGTGAAATGTATCCCCAAAAGAAAAGGAAACTATTTACAAGATTAAGTAACTATAACCCGAAATATACTTTGCATTATGCTGTTGATCTGTCATTAGCTGTGGTTTGAGGTTCAAAGTGGGATTATACCTATTTAATGACATTCTACGGTCAATGAACATGTTGTCTGGGTCAAGATCCCCAAATCACTTAAATTAAATTGATGATAAAGTACAAAAAGCCAACATAGGTAATATCTACTGGGGGGTGGGGGGTATTGAATGTTAAAGAAAAACAACCCGTGGTCTGAAGTTGATCCTAGAGATTGCATATGATGTATATCTTGTAGCGATGTTTGTGAAGATGATGAAGAAGTCTCTGGAGACACCAGCTTGTATATAATAAGGTTTATCACAAACAGCATAGTATCATACCCCAACACGGGCCATGCGAAGTTCCCAGAGCCAATTTGGAAGTCCCCCCGAACTGTGTTTGTGCATACAATTTATAGGAGAAAATGTGTGTGCGTGTCCAAAGTGTGTGTGCTAACATGTGTGCATGTCCAAAGTGTGTGCTCACCTACGTATGTGCATGTCCAAAGTGTGTGCGTTCACATGTGGTGATAAATAACCATGTGTGCCCCACTAAAATGACACGTGTCCAGTCATAGGGGCACCCTAACGTATTTCGGAGGTTGTTATGCACTCTCCTATTGGCCAACATTCTTCCTACCCAACCTATGACTTCAGAGAGATTCACAGATTTAATACACCACACATACAATAATAAATTCTGAATTCCTTGGACATAAACATCACAAATATCAATAACAAAATGCTGTCTGACTGTTTCCTATGACATAAAACAACTTTTTCCTTGCATACTACAATGACATTTGTATGAAATGACTTTGTTGACATACTTTACTATGACTTTTTAAAAATACTCTACTATGATTCTTCTGTAGTACTATACCCTTTACAATAAAACTTGTTTTGATAATATTTTGAAGAATGTTGGTTTGAGTTGGCATACACTAATTAAATCCAAATTCAAATTGTCAGCCTCAGAAAATATCCTATAAAATATGAAAATTATCCTACATTTAGTTACGCTGGCTTGGGCGGGTTAGCAGCATGAAAGCTGAATCCGCATTAGAGCAAAAACTGATATAATGATAGCAGGGAGACATAATGTCAGACCTTATTTAAGTATGGTATAATATTCTGTGTCTAACATGATTTATTTATATTCAAAATACAGTTTTTGGTAAATTGGTCCAATATTTTGACCCAGACTGAAATTGAAAATTAGTTAGGCTAATAAAGACAAAGATAAGAGCAAATTACTATTAGTTTATGTATAAGACGTGAGACTGACCGGCCAGCACTGACTGGTATTGGTGGTCCGGTGGCGTCTGCGCACACACCCACTCCTCACAGCACCTCCCGGGGATGTGTATGCGCTGTGGGTACGGACAGTCAGGGGAGGGCAGCAGGAAGGCACTGGCACACAGCTGCACACAGCCTATCTCTCCGTTCATACACACACAGCGGTGCTTACAGCTGGGCTGGAAGGACTCCCCGCTGCGGTAAATCACCCCCCCCAGGTCACATGTCTGACCCTCCTGAGCTGGACACAGACAGAAAACATGATATATAAATATAAATACCACACATGATTGCTTATGGAACACCTCAGTAGGAACATTTCATTTACATAAAATATAAAGTGCGTGGTTTAATCAAATAGTGATTTAAATGAATGATATTAGTATTACCTTTGTTATTTTATTTCAGTATACGTTCTGTAATAAAGAACATTTCACCTACCAGAAATTAATCTATATTATCTTTACTATATGAAATTGCAAAAGTTGCACAAAAAATGTAAATGAAATAGCAGGACAGACAGTTCAATAAAATGTTATAATAAATCAGGCAAACATACATCATACTATTGCTCAACCATCACTTTTACTGTAGATCAATCCCAAAAAGTGAACTTCAAAAACAATCCCCCTTTTTAAAATGATAATATATGCAATGTCCTGACAAGAGAAAACAACCGCTGAGTCTCAGCACCAGAGGGAGACACACCATCATAATGTTTTCATGAAAGTACTACCCATGCAGATGCCGATGTCGGAGTCGCTGAGCAGGGTGTACTCGCAGTAGAGCTGCTTGTGGTGGTCGCAGGGCTCCAGCAGGGAGCAGGGGTCCCCCAGCTGCCGGGCACACACCTTACAGCAGCCACAGCCGTCCAGGACCAGGCTGCTGCCCAGCGCACAGGGCGGGGGGGCTGCAGGGCAGGAACAGGCCTGGGAACAGTCCTGGGCCAATGTCTGAAACACACACACACACACACACACACACACACACACACACACACACACACACACACACACACACACACACACACACACACACACAGGCTTGGGTTTGAGTTTTTTTTCAACTCATTTAATATTAATACAGTCCACGTTCAAGAAAGCAAATTTGATTGAAGCAGGAGGGCAGAAAATATGGCTTTAACAAAAAGTCATATATATATATATATAATATTATGTACAATGAAAGAAATGAAATGTTGACATTAATTAAATGTATTATGTCAGCAAGTTACACGTAATTATATGAGGTTAGTTGAAAGCAATAATATTAAGTTGAACCTTATACAGGGGCTAAAACAGTCATACAATACCAGAAAATGGAAGAGAAAAGAAATGCCATACTGGTACATATACGGACCACAATTCAATTTACTTTAATAATTTTTTAAAAATTAATCAAAAACTATGAATGACAGTTTATTGTTTTAGACATACATATTTTTGGTTAACTGAACTTATAAGGTCAACATTTTTATTGGTTGTTAACGTAAGTTTGTGTAATTTGTTGAATTGTTAATGAGAAGTAATAGTTGAGAGGTGTGAGTTCAGTCTACTCCATATTTAAACACTGATCATCACTGAGCTGTGGGATTGATGGTTGTTGATTTTTACACAAAGTGTTGGTTTGCGTAGTTGGTGACTTCAGACCATAATTGGGAAGTGTGTTTGGACGTTATGAAGCATTTCGTGATGGAACATTTTGTGCAACACCAGCTAAATTAAAAAGAGTGATCTTCTTAGATAGGGAATTTGTATGGTCAAATCACATTAAACAAGAAGCAGCAGGAGAGAAAGAAAGACAATGCAAAGAAAGGATAAATAGAAACAGAGCAGAAAGTCTTAATATTTTTAAACAAGAGAATGAATAAGTCAAGCTGATCAGGTAAGAAGGAGACACATGAGGAGATGTTGTTTATCTGAAAAGTTACATCCACATCCTTTTTTCAATTCAATTTAAAACGCAGGCTGTTTGGCCATAGTGTGGAGAACACACTTGGCTGTGTAGTAACTGTTGTGTTTGTGAAACAGAGTGGAAAGTAGTGTTGTATTGCAGTGCTTCAGAATCTCCTGGAAGTGGATGGTGTCTGACTATTTGCCCGAGAGCCAGCAGTGCACATCTCATTTCATATGACTCACAATGGAGACACGCATAACAACAAATGGACCAGTTAGAGCGAATGGTTATCAAGAAGAAGTTATTGGGCCTTGAGAGAACTCGACAATACTCTGAACAGGAACAAGGACTCTGCAGATATAAACCCCCAAATTAACAACCTGTACCACAATTTACACAGAGCACATAATATGGGGGTTGGGAGCTCTGTTAGCAAACAGCTTCATGGTGAGCGTGTCAGTAGTCATGGTCAACTTATAAAGGCCATGGTAATCTTCAGCTGGCAGCCAGACAGTTCATGAACAAACCATTGTGAAAGCAAATGATGCTAATAGTCAATGCTATGCTAAATCATTTTATAAACTAGGAGTGTAAAAGCTGTGATATACCTTTGTTTAATATGATCAATATATGTCATTACATTGTGTAAGGCAAAAGGTGTCACGTGTACAAATGAATAATCAATCTTGAAGTTCTCTGAGCTCTACTAAACTCTCGGGTTCTTGCTCAGTGTTTGAGTTTAACATCCCACAACTTCACTGTGTTTAGTTCACTCAGCGCTGTCATCAAACAGCATTAGGCAGTTCTTTTTTCTTAGTTAAATGGGCACTAATAAACCCACTGTAAACCTCCTCTCAATTAGCAAATAGCAAAAAGACACAGGGAGAGGCTAGCTGGTGAACGTAGGACCCTTCCCTGTATCTATCCAGCCTTTTTAATAAAGAGCCTATGATGTCTTCAGTTCCTTAAGGCTCTGTGGGGGCTTTTGCACCCCACCCGACCCATCCACAAACATGGACCTTCTATTATTTACGATGTTTGTTGTAAAAGAAAATGTGCCATGCACTCCCCATTCATATGTTGATTAAATTGAATCCCAGAGCCAGCAATTCTTCAGAGATCCAGCCTCTTTATTTTACACCCAATGTGCACCGGAATGATGCATTTGACTTTAAAATGTATTCATGTGATTTTTCTAAGTGAATGATATTTCTAATTTAAATGAGCTATTTTATTTTATTAAATAATTGTGATCTCATTATTAAACAGACATCCTTATTATGATTTTGTGTCATCCCTAGAATATAGAGGAGCATTTAGCTGCTGAAGTGCTAAAGTGCTAGTTTCCACTTGAGTGTCAAAATAACATTTGGAAGCAAACACTCCTACTGAATGATCACTTGGCTCTGTGTATGTGGATTGGCAAATAAGTAACTATTTGCTTGCATACATAGCAATTTATAGAGCCATTACATGCTTATTTATGGCTGTTTTCATGTTTGTTGAGTTGTTCCCAAGTGACCAATAAGATGCAGTACATGTTGTGATTTCCTGCTGCAACCCTCTTATTTCGCTCCACCTCTATGGTTAGGGAGAACAAGCAGGCACTTTCTCATGCTTTTTCCCCAGCTGGACACATTTAGGGAACTATTACTGCTTTGGGAGGCCAGTAAAAAACGTTCTGTCTATCAGATATGAGGACATGTTAATGTATATCTTAAAATGTGACATTTCAAATGAAGTTCCGCTCTCTGGCCCCACAGTAGCTTTGGCACAAGAAGAAGAACATACAGCAAACACGAGGAAAACCGATCAACAGTAAAGACTTGTGCAAAAGAACTACAGTAGCCTACTGAAGCTATGGCAAGCAAACATGTTTTCGACAATAAACCATGTATATACTATTAAAAAAGTATGAAATGTGAGAGGTCAAGTGAGAATACACTTTCCACAGAGATCAGAGTCTTTGTAGAAGTGAGGCTGCTATTGTTTTGGTCTGGTGTCATGGCTGCACAGAATGCCACAAGATGGCGACAGCAGACTGAGATCAAATGGCCCGCAAATATTTTCCATGTTTTGTTTCCTTCCACTATTCAGCATCAGCCCAGCAGAGAGGGAGCAGGTTTAAGGGAGAAAAACATGAGAGCAACAGATGGGAAATACTAAGGAAAAATACTCCATTGTATTGCGGTGTAAGAACTGACAGAAGTTCTCTGCATTTTTACCCAAATGCAACATTTCAGAACTTTATTATTATAAATGTGGCTCTTGACAACACTCTAAATTCACATGCAGACTGAAATGCACATTTCCTTTCAGATTTTCACAGAACAATACCTCCATCCTAACATGAGTCCATCCCAAATGACTTATTTTCATCAAAGAAAATGTGTTTCTTAAAATCAAACTTACCGATGAGATGATAAGCAGGAGAATATAGAATGTGTCTAAAGATCCCACAGACATGTTTCTGTGCAGGCTGCAGTTCTCTCAGCAGTACTGGTTCCTGGGGCTGGGACAGGCTCGCTTGTGTTATTCTCCTTGCTGCAGACTGATGAAGACTGGGAGGAGGACCGGACTTAAATACCAGCCCTGTGGGTGTAGCCGGAGAAACCAGAGCCATGCCACTCTGCTGTGAGAGGTGAAAATATTCCAAATCAAATGGCTTCCTCACAAACAGACTCATGCTCACATCATTAGTTCATAGGGGTGTTGGGGGACAAAGTGGAAACTAACTAGTTCTGAAGGTTAACTTCTGAGTTTTTGTAACCTGGATTCTATTTTCTCATGTTGTTGTAACAAAGTGACTAATGGGACAACTATTTTTATAATAGTTCCAGTAAAAGCACTTCAAAGTTGGTCCAATAAAGTTTGTTTTTGCTACTAACAGGCTCATGCTGTTATTAGGACCCTATGGAGAAATAAAACCTTTCCTTTTCCTTTTGCTTGATGTGGTAAGTTTGCTATTTTTTTATGCAACTTGTTACCAGAAGACAGTGGACAGTGTGAGGACACTCTAGACCCACCAGAAGGACTCCAGGACTTTTTTATGAGGAAAAATAATATTTGCAGTTCACATAAGGCGGCCCAAGTCCACTGTTGTCAATGTGCACGCGCCTATTGGCACTACTGCTGCCCTCAGATCTTATGAGTGTAAACAATGCCGGGCTGTGCATGTTTTTCAGCCCCAGTCTGTCACTGGTTAGTTGTGTTGGATTACAGAAAGTGTGGCTCAGCTATCTTGAAGATTTGACATGTCAAGTGTCAATTCACTGAGGGGATAAGGTCGAACGAGACTTCTCCTTCAGCGAGACTTGTGACCCAATAACAAACCGACAGAATTAAGGTTAAAAAAAGGTCCTACCTTCTAGAGGACATGGTCATGTCTCTTCTGACAAAATTATTGATTGTAGCATTGACATTGCAAGCCATGGCATAGATTCCTTGTGACAACTATCTAACGTTGGTAAACTACTTACCAAAACTTAGCTAACAATTATTCATTCATCTTGTATTTAACTAGGAATGTTCCATTCAAATACAAGATCTCTGCTTCAAGACGGTCCTGGAATTGAAGTTGGAGTCTGATGCCCGTGGTCTTTTCTTCAGCGTTGTTGATCTTACCTGCAATGTAGTTGCTGTATCTTTTTGGATTATTTTGGCAACCTTTAGAGTCTAATCTATCTGCATTTGACAGTTTCAACACTAAAACCACTGAACCTAATCGTTACACAATTAAAGTCAACTTTTCAGGACAACTAGATAACGTTCGTAAGCTAACTATTTGCCAACATGACTTAGCCAACCCTTATTAATTCATCCTTTATTTTGCTAGGATGGTTTCATTCAGATAAAAGATCTAGTTTACACTGAAAATGTGCTAAAGGTCCCCTATTATGCAAAATGCACTTTTTGCTGTCTTTTATACATCAATATGTGTCCCCGGTGTGTAAGGAGACTCACAGTGTCTGAAAATACAAACCTCTCTCTTTTCCTCCTTACCCACATCTCTAAAAACGGGGTTTGCTGCCGATATGACGTTAAATTGGAAATGTGGGCTGGCTTTACATTGAACTTCTGGCAACGTCCCGTCCACGTGACACGTCTCAACCTATCGTCCACAATAGCTACAGTGGCGAGCTGAATCCCCTCCTCAGCACCTCTGTGTGTTCAGCAGGATGTCTGCAGGAGGGATTAGAGTTGTTGTATATAATACATATAATGTCTCTGTTCTAGTGGTGAACACTGAGAAGTGTTTCAGAAATAATGCTGGATGTGGTTTGGAACATAATATGGCGTTCAATCACTGCAGCGTTTAGCTGAGTTTCTCCGTCAGAAACCTCTCTCTTCAGACAGAGAGATCATGACGCTCCAAAGGGGCGTGGCCAGCAGTAGCTCAGCTCAAATTTAAAGAATCACAGAATCAGCACTTCTGAAAACAGGGCTGAAACAGAGGGATAGCGGACATGCTAAAATGCATGATCTGTTTGGTATTTTGAGCAAAACACGTCAGACACATGTTTTTTTATATACATATTTGACACCTACAATATGCCATAAAAGAGCATAATAGGAGACCTTCAAAGTTAACGTTAATTAAATGTGTTATGTCAACAGATTTCCCATAACTGTATGAGGTTAGTTGAAAGCAATCATATTTTGTTTAAAAAGAAATCTTCTCACATAATAAATTGGATTAATGTCAACGTTTCAGGTTTTTTTTCAAGGTGTCAAGTAGCAACGTGTCTGGTGGCGGTGCCAGTGGTCTTTTCTTTTGTGTCGTGGATATCACCTTCAATCTAGTAGCTGTATCTTTTTGTTTGGATTCTTTTGGCAATCTTAACAGTCATATTTCCCAAGTTTTATTTTTTTGTCCATTGGCATACATAATAAGGCAATTATAGAAAATCGTAAAATGAGGTGTAAGCAGTCCTTGTTGTGTTTACTGGCAGACTGCTGCCCTTCTGCAGTAAACACATCATTAAATGTTATTTGTCTCTCATGCCACATTACATAACACCTGTGTTCTGATTACAGACTGGTGACATGATGCCGCTGAATGAGTTACATCAAGCTGGCACAGAGCTGCTCCCATCAGACTGACATAATGTTTGACCTGTGTAAAGCACCATCATTTACCAAGCTCTACATTTCAGTGTGTACTTCATCAACAGATATGGCTCTTTCTTTAATAATAGTTAAGCCAAAATACTGGCACATGCACACACACATAGCTGGCAGTATATGATCATGATAATAAGCGGTTGAAACAGTAGAACAGAGAATGATTACCAGCCTGGACACTTCAAAGCTGTGAAGTAGAAACCATACTAAACAAAATGCAGGGTAAAAGAGTCCTGTCTTATATTGTGTTTTACATAATGTACTTTACCCTGTGCAAACATCACATGTACTCCAACGTCATAAAGTTTGCTCGTGACAGCTGTTATTGGCCAGATCAGGTATAACAATAAAAAGGCATACCTGAAGGAAGTAGATGAACTGACCTGCAGAGGTCAGGATTAACTGCAACCTATTTCAACTAGATTAAGGAGGTATTTGGGTACTATAAAAACAAAAACACGAACGTGGTGTCCAAATCACCAAAGGCCTGAACTGGGCATTGTATACTGACTCTGTGGAGAGAAAGGCAATGTAAAGACGGAGTTACCTCTAGAATTTAAGCATATTCCGGGTATCCCCTTAAATACCCAGGAATTCAAGAACCTGCTTTCTCTATATGTTGATATCGGTTAAGACTTCTTCTTCTATATGTCAGCCCTTGAGCCCCTGACAGAGAAGACATACTGTTAGCCAAGGAACAGCTGAGCATCCGTTGGGCCCAATTTCAGCTCTGAAGATATTCCATTCACTTGCCGAAACTCTCTGTTGGATCCTGCTCAACAACCACAATTTTCCATACATCATTCGCCAGCTGTATGCTTTCCATCATCATCATCATCATCATCATCATCATCATCATCATCATCATCATCATCGCCATTGTGTGGGCTCTCTTCCCTCAAGTCTGCCTCCGTTTAGCTCGGAACATGGTAGGACCCACTACCTTGAGTGAAATCCTAGGCATTATCCGGGATTCTCTCTTTGTTTGCATGGCATTTTTTTAGTAAGATGTGTATGTTGTGAGCTTTATGTCTTCAAATTTCTTTAGTTCTTAACAAAGTCAGTGGTTTTGTGAAGGATTGGCTGGTGGTTTAATTCAGGCTAACGTTTGCATGTGTGTTTTTATTCATTGTTTATTGTGATGTTTGGTCTTGGTGCAGCAGTTTTTTCCATCTCCAGGTATTATCTCCCAGGGAAGACATTTTTTGGGTCTGAAGTCTGCACTAAAGCAAAAGAATACTCCTTCATTTGGAAGACATTGAGTATTTTGTTGTATAACTTTCCCTGGTGATCAGCGATTCTTTAACCCCGGGCCCTTTGGTATTCATATGCTCTCAACAAACCACCTGACTCCACAGCTCGATAGTCACAGCATGATATGCAGAGTTAATTACATCCTGTGTTATTGTACAATAACTGATGTCGATGGAGGTGTTTGACTGGAATCGGAGCTCAGCTTGATGCCATCGGCTGCAGCTAAAGCCGGATGACTCAGTCCACCCGAAGCACCGACACTCCCCTCAAGGACTCAACTCACATAACTTATTATAGGTCGTCTGTTACACAAACATTTCTCCAGGTGAGTCAATCATCTTGACTTTAGGCATGTAAACAAATGTTGAGTAGATTAAATATTTTGTGGCAGTTGTAGTAGATTATGACCAAGTCCACTTCAGCTTTTCAGACAAGGACAACAACTATTATTATGGTTGTGGGTATTCCCCCTACAGGAAGTCAACGAGAACATGTTAAACAAATAATGACACCGCCTCTGTGTATTTTTCACATATTTGGTTTTCAATTCGGCTCTTACTGTTTCAACTGTTTGCACACATTCATCAATGTTAATATATTAGATATTATTAGTGATTGAGGTCTGACAGCATATCCAGCTCCAGAAAAAGTTAAGAGACCACTCCAAATGTTTCTTAAATCTTAATCTCTAATCTCTCTTAATACATGTATGGCAGCCATTCCAGTGTTTGTTGTATTCCAACACAGACAAATGGTGTCAGTAGTTTACAGAACACAGGGATTTTAGCCTTTGCTGACCATTTACATACACAAAACCCGATAGAATACACTACAGGAAAGGGAAAAACCAAGACAGCATAACAGGGCCTCTTAAAAAAAATAAGTATAGGTATCCCTTCATTATGAAAAACTATGAAAAAGTTATAACAATATTATCTACACTTGTCATTTATAGATAAAACATTTTAAGAAGTTTAGCCTCTTTATCTGAAAAATATATAATTTAGTTCCAGCATCCTTGTCATGATGCAGTTAACGTAATAGTTTCAGAAGGATTTTAAGCTTCTAAGAAACAAAAATATTCAGATTTATGTTTCACCATCAACATTCTAATCTGGAGACCCGGGTTGTCCACATACAAACCCTGAGCTGCAGTGTTTAAAGATCCGAACGATCTTCTTGTTCTTCTGACAGAAATCAACATAAATTCCCACACACTTTCTAATCCTGCCCTGCTCTCATTTCCCAGACACTGTGTGAGGGCCGATAGGCTTATCATCCACTTCCTGAACCTCCTGCTAAGCAGCAGACAGAGACCAGGTCATGACCTTACTTCACCCCTTTATCTCAGCTGACTCATATTTCCTGCTGCCATGATCTCACCTGTTAATGCGCTGACCAGTGTTATTAGAGCTAGATTAGCCAAGGACCCAGGAGGGTGGAGTGCCGGCCTGAACTGTGATTGGGCCAGACAAACAGATTACATTAGTACTTTCCTGCTGAAATATCAAAAAATGAAGGCAGGTCCTTGACTGTGGGTTTCCTGCTGGTCGGCAGGAAGACAGACATAATATTTATTGCTTTCCCTGGGACAAGGATGAAGATCAGTTCTTAATCAATTAGTTTTGAGACATTAGAAATCCTTTTCTAAATAAAAAATGATCCCTTCAAGCTAAATAGTTATAATAGCATAACTTCACTGAACATATATTTAGGCTGTGCCGAGTCATTCATGTCCCAGAAGAATTTCCAAATATGACCATAGAAATAATTCCCAACGGAATGTTTCCAATGATTTATTTCACACCTTGTGCCACCATCCAGCTGCAAAATGTTTATTAACTGCCGCGACAGGAGCGCTGGTATTGTACTCAGCTTTTGAGTCTGAATGTCAGTCTGAGTGTGTGTCATCATGGCGAGTTGAGGAGACACCTACGGTAGCAGGAAGGACCACATAGGAGGTTTTGAGTGCTTTTACCAACTGTGCAAACAGCTTGGTCTGAAAATGTGTATGGTCAGAGGTCAGGATTTAGAACAAATCTAATCAGGGGCCATAAGGGTAATGTTGAGTATTCTTAATCTGAAGGAGAAGTAGCCAAAAAGGAGCCCAGGAAGCTTCTTGTCAAGTTAACAGCGTTTATTTATACAATGATATGAATATATGATAAGTTAACAAAGTTACTCTTCCAAGGACTTCCCCTATCTCACTGATCCACAGTCCACATTAAAGTAGTTCCTCTGTCTTTAGATTCACAGGAAGAAGTCTCGATCTCTCAATTACAACAGCTTTTCTACCCTCTCGCTTTGAGGTATAATCTTCCCCCATTGGTTGGCGGCGCATAGGTGTGTCCGCACCTCTTAGGGGCTTGGCCTGGGAACTGGAAGGTAACCAGTTCAAGACCAAGTGCTACCGTGGTGTCCATGAGCAAGGCACCGTTCCCTACACTGCTCCCCGGGCGCCGTACATATGGCAGCCCACTGCTCCTAACGCTAGGATGGGTCAAATGCAGAATTCTCGAACTTCCCCACAGGGATTAATAAAAGTACATCTTTTTTTAGCGCATTGTTGATTTAATCAGATCTTCAGATGATTTGATCAGATCTTCAGTCGCTCTCAAAGATTGGCGTAACCAAATAACAACCTTTATAACATATTTCATAACACTTCTTCGGCCTGGAAAATTACATAATCAAGCACATAACATTTGATATATTGATTATTCTCACAGTAACCATGGAGGCACAAACTGCTGATCGAGAATTCTATCTGTGATGTATCTGTGCAACAATTTGAGTTGTGGGCATGAGAACAAGCAAACATTCACATCAACAACAGGTTAAGGTTATACATTGGACATGATCAACATGTCTACTGCAGCACCTCGTCACACTAGGCTAGACTTTGCAATTTGGGTTCATCTAGCAGTTAGCAAGAAGGTAACCTTACTCTGCAAGATAAATAATGTAGTGAGCTCCATCCTGCAACACTTTAACATCAGCACAACAAAAACTCAACTGCTATTAAGATGCAACTTTCAGCAATCCAGTTTTTCTCCACCAGATTGGATCGCAAGCTAAGCTAACTAGCTAAGTAACCTTGCTCCATTCATGGAGCGGAGATTCACTTGGCATAGTATTAAGTATAAAGTAATGTTTCATGGCTATTTGAGCATTAAACTTCTTTATTCACTGGGTTTTTTGTGTGATCCGTTGAAGTGAGCAGAGCTGTGATTGTTTTAACTTTTCTCATACAAAAATAAATCCACAAATCGAAACAGATCAATGTGACCTGAAAACCTGACCCCCAGGATGTTTTACTCCCACTGTCAAACATCTCATTCATTAGGCCTCTTCTCTTTTCTCTGGACCAACTCTTTGAACTTCTGCTGTAAATTTATGTCAACATCATTCACTTGTTCAGGCTGAAACCTGGATTCAGTGAAAAAATGTTTAAGGAAAGTGCAAAAGTTGGCACAGGGGGATTTAAGTTGTGCTGAGGTGATGTAAACTCCTCCATCTGCCATCTGGTTTAGACACTTTGATCCAATATTATATCCTCGTATTTATTATCGTCTAGTCTGTAACATAGGACAGTTTGGCAGTAAACCCCCTCCAGTCACCTTCAGTTCTGTTTTCTTTTGTACCGTCATACGTCTGGTTTCTGGCACAAGGTGTTTTGTATATAATGATAAAATAATGAAAACGTGGGCTTCCAAAGGTGTGTCCCAAGTGAGCTGATCCACTGCTGGGAAGGTAAACTTGAGTCAGATGTTAAAGAACATGATGAAAAGTGAGCTTTCGATTACATGACACCACACCTCAAGAAATAACTTCAGCCACCCAGAAAAACTCAATGTTTTCCCAGCCTTTGTTGCATAATGGCCCCTGGGTCACCTGCTGGGGTTACGAAACACCTGGTCTGTAATGAGGTGAGTAGGGGGGATAAAAATATCTCCTGGACACAATAATACCCTCCTCCTCTCTTCACATTTGTCTGGTACATTCCTTACACGCTTCGCCAGCCTGCATATTTGCCTCTTCCTCTTCTCTGTTTTGCTCTATCCACCTTGTCATGGCCTAACAACAACAGCAGCAGCTGTATTGTGCTCTGAAGCATCGTCTGTCAATGCTCAGAATTACATTTGTATTAACTATGTTCAATCCGTAAGTAACAAGATAAGATGTACCTTTATTAATCCCTGTGGGGAAATTCAGGAGTTTAAGCAGCAGCAGAGTGAGAATGAAAAACAGGATTCACACAAGGATAATACAATTAAACGGATATACAGGTAAGTAACTGTTAAAACAGAAAAATAATGAAATGAACATATAAACATTTTGGAGTCCAGAGTGTTAAATGCATTTACAGTGGTATGCAAAAGTTTGGGCACCCCTCTGAGATTTCATGACAATTTGCTTTTCCTTTATAATAGAAGATCACAGCAACAACATTTGTTTTCCTACAAAGATGTAGACGTTTTAGTGTTTTCCAGACCAAAATTCTTAGGGTAGCATTACATAGTTTTATTATAATAAAATAAAATGCAAAAAATGGGATGTGCAAAAGTTTGGGCACCCTTATAAATAGCATTCATTTCAACACCTGTACGGATTTATAGCTGACAGGTTGCTGCACAAAATTGCTTTGATTAGCTCATTAGACCTTCAATTACAAAGACAGGTGGAACCAATCATGAAAAAGGCTATTTAACATAGGTAATAGCTGGCTGTGCCTGGCCTAGGTTCTTTCTTAGGGAGTGGCAAGATGGGGACCTCAAAACAACTCTCCACTGACCTGAAAGCTAAGATAATCCAACATTATAAATTAGGAGAAGGGTACAAAAAATTATCTGACAGGTTTAAACTGTCTGTCTCCACAGTCAGAAACGTAGTTGTGAAATGGAAGGCCACAGGAACAGTCCGTGTGAAGGAAAGATGTGGTAGGCCGACAAAAATAGGGGAAAGGCACAGGCGAAGGATGGTGAAAATGGTCACAGAGAAGCCACAGACCACCTCCAGAGAACTACAACAACATCTGGCTGCTGATGGTGTAGTTGTTCACCGTTCCACAATCCAGCGTACTTTGCACCAGGAAGAGCTCATTGGAAGGGTGATGTGCAAAAAGCCTTTCCTGAGTGTTAATCACAAGAAGAGTCGCATGAGGTATGCAAAAGCACATCTGGACAAGCCAGAAGCATTTTGGAACAAAATACTGTGGTCAGATGAGACCAAGATTGAGTTATTTGGTCATAACATGAACAGGTATGCATGGCGAAAAAAACACACTGCATTCAATGTAAAGAACTTGTTGCCCACTGTAAAATTTGGTGGAGGATCTATCATGTTATGGGGCTGTGTGGCTAGCACAGGTACTGGAAAACTTGTTAAAGTTGAGGGCCACATGAATTCCTTACAGTACCAGGAGATTCTTGACAAGAATGTTCTAGAGTCAGTCACAAAGTTGAAGCTACGCCGGGGTTGGATTTTTCAGCAGGACAATGATCCTAAGCACCGATCAAAATCCACCAAGGAATTCATGCAGGAGCACAGGTACAATGTTCTGGAATGGCCATCCCAGTCCCCAGACCTTAACATCATTGAAAATGTATGGATTTATTTGAAGAAGGCTGTCCATGCACGGAGGCCAAGAAACCTGACTGAACTGGAGACGTTTTGTGTGGAAGAATGGGCCAAAATACCACCTGCCAGGCTTAAGGGACTTGTCTGTGGCTACAGGAGGCGTCTACAGGCCGTTATTGCAGCAAAAGGAGGCAATACTAAATATTAATGGAATTATTTCTTAGGGGTGCCCAAATTTATGCACATGCCTATTTTTGTTTGAATGCACATAAACATGTTTCTGTTTGACCAATAAAAGTTATTTCACTACTGAGATGTTTCTGTTACCATAAGGTATAACATATGTTAAAATTAAGTTGCTGCTTCAAAAGCTCAGCAAGTGACAAACTGATGCAGTGGTTTTCCTAAGGGGTGCCCAAACTTTTGCATACCACTGTACATGTGTGTGTGCAGACACCAATGCCGGTTAAAGTCTTTGTGCGAACTGTCCAGGTTTAATGTGCAGTAAGGCAAGGCAAGGCGAGTTTATTTATAAAGCACCTGTCAACACACAGCAATTCAAAGTGCTTTACAAAAAATAAAAGACTTTAAGAAAAAATGCTTCAGAAACACATTATAAAATGGCATTTAAAAATAGACATTAAAAAGCAAACATAATAAAATAAACACAACAGGTATAAAATACATGAATAAAAGCCACACTGCAGCGTGACAGATGAACAGTTCAATCAAAAGCAGCGACAAAAAGAAATGTTTTCAGTCTGGATTTAAAAGTAATAAGAGTTGCAGCGGACCTGCAGGGTTCTGGGAGTTTGTTCCACATATTTGGAGCATAATAACTGAACGCTGCTTCTCCGTGTTTAGTTCTAAGTCTGGGGACAGAAAGTTGACCCGTCCCAGAAGACCTGAGGGTTCTGGATGGTTCATAATGTAGCAGGATATCACAAATATATTTTGGGCCTAAACCATTCAATGCTTTATAAACCAGCAGCAGAACTTTGATATCAGGACAGGAAGCCAGTGTAAAGACTTCAGAACTGGACTGATGTGATCCACTCTCTCAGTGTAAAGACTTCAGAACTGGAGTGTATGTGATCCTCTCTCTCAGTGTAAAGACTTCAGAACTGGAGTGATGTGATCCACTCTCTCAGTGTAAAGACTTCAGAACTGGAGTGATGTGATCCACTCTCTCAGTGTAAAGACTTCAGAACTGGAGTGATGTGATCCACTCTCTCAGTGTAAAGACTTCAGAACTGGAGTGATGTGATCCACTCTCTCAGTGTAAAGACTTCAGAACTGGAGTGATGTGATCCACTCTCTCAGTGTAAAGACTTCAGAACTGGACTGATGTGATCCACTCTCTCAGTGTAAAGACTTCAGGACTGGAGTGATGTGATCCACTCTCTCAGTGTAAAGACTTCAGAACTGGAGTGATGTGATCCACTCTCTCAGTGTAAAGACTTCAGGACTGGAGTGATGTGATCCACTCTCTCAGTGTAAAGACCTCAGAACTGGAGTGATGTGATCCACTCTCTCAGTGTAAAGACTTCAGAACTGGAGTGATGTGATCCACTCTCTCAGTGTAAAGACTTCAGAACTGGAGTGATGTGATCCACTCTCTCAGTATAAAGACTTCAGAACTGGAGTGATGTGATCCACTCTCTTAGTGTTAGTGAGGACTCGAACAGCAGTGTTCTGAATATCGTTCAGTCCGGGATATTGTTCAGTGAGTTATATTGTTAACCCCTTGTTGTGCAGCTTGATGGCTACAGGCATAAAGGAGTTTCCCAGGCGCATAGTGCTGTGCCGAGGTGGGTTAGTCTGTGGCTGAACGTACTCCTCATCTTCACTAGTTCTGCATGGAGGGGGTGGGAGGGGTTATCCAGGATACTGTCCAGTTTCCTCCTGGTACTCCCCTCGGACACCTCCTCCAGATTGTCCAGTTTAACTCCAACAACAGAGCTAGCCTTCCTCACGAGCTTGTTCAGCCTGTCAGCATCCCTTTTGTTGGTGTTCCCCCCCAGCACACCACGGGAAAGAAGAGCACACTGGCCCCCACAGACCGGTAGAACGTCTGCAGCAGCCTCATGCACACGTCGAAGGACCTGAGCCTCCTCAGGAAGAACAGCTTGCTCTGTCCCTTCCTGAAGAGAGCATCAGTGTTGTCTGACCAGTCCAGTTTATTGTTGAGGCGCACTCCCAGGAACTTGTAGCTGTTCACCACCTCCACCTCCTCCCCCCTGATGGTGACGGGGGTTAGAGACCTCTTCGTGCTCTGCCTGAAGTCCACCACCAGCTCCTTAGTCTTGCTGATGTTGAGCTGGAGGTGGTTGTTGTCACACTAGCCTACGAAGCCCTCCACCAGGGCCCTGTACTCCTCCTCGTTATCATCTGTGATGCAGCTGACGGTGGAGGAGTCATCGGAGAACTTCTGTAGGTGGCATGAGCCGGAGTTGAAGCGGAAGTCAGAGGTGTAGAGGGTGAACAGGAATGGTGACAGCGCAGTTCCTTGGGGGGCTTCAGTGTTGTTCACCAGCACATCAGACACGCTGCCCTGCAGTCTGACATACTGAGGTCTGCTGGTGAGGTAGTCGGTGATCCAGGCCACCAAGCTGTGATCCCCCTGCATCAGTGACAGCTTCTCAGCGAGCAGGTGTGACTGGATGGCGTTGAAGGCGCTGGAGAAGTCGAAGAACTGGATTCTTAGTGAGCTGCGTGGCTTCTCCAGGTGTGAGTTGGCTCTGTGGCGCATGTAGATGAGGGCATCCTCTACACCGATGTTGGCCTGGTAGGCAAACTGATGCTGCGGGATCAGTCTTATTAATAGTAAGTAGTTATTAAGCATCCTACCTTCACAAAGGTTGTACCTCGTCTTTTAAGAAAGGTTCTCATTAAACCTTGTTATAATTATGAGTGATGTAGATTGTGATCCTATGATCTGAATTGAGTAATACCGAGAGTTTTTTCTCATGTTAGTTATGCCCTAGATGATGTGGATGGAATGCATATTAGAAAACACTGCAAAGAAATAAGACTATCAGTTCTTTGTTTAAATACCAAAAACAATTCAGTTTAAGGATCATTTTAATTGCCTATTGTGTGAAATGGAAGGTAATGATTCAATTAACAGTTGGTTGGTCATTATATATAGTTTTTTACTTTTCAACCTTTTTATATTTCATTTTTAAATCAAATTCTATTCTGGCACATCCAGTATCTCATCCCTTTCTCATTACATTTGTGCATAAGGTCACTTTTACACAACATACTCATTCTAAATGTAGGCTATAGGGGCAGACAGGTTACTGTAGAATGTAATTCAACTTTAACACCATTCCCAGCAAGAAGCAGACTTTGAGGTTTCAGATGCAATGTGCAATATTTAACCTTACATTCCGTTGTTGTATATTTTATTCTATTTACATGGACATAGAATCCTGCATCACTTGGTCACTTTCAGTATTGTGTTTATTTATTTTCTGACAAGTATATACTTCATCTGCACAATAGTGCACATTTTGCACTATTTTCATTTTGTCTTATGTCCAATTTATAATATATATATATAATATATTTTTTCCTAAGCATTTTAAAGCTATTGAAAAGCGAAAGAATAATTAGATGTAATCACACCAGTTAAGTTTTATTTGTATATTAAGCTGGAGGTCACACTAGTTAATCTTGATGAATGAGACTGCCTATTGTTCTGAGGGCCCATTATTCCCAAAAATGTCCCATTGGCCCATTTGCTCTCAGGTATGCATCCTGAAAACAAATGCTCATTGTTCAAATGGAACATTACTCGGAAAATTGCATTCTGTCTGCACAAATTGCTAGTTATTATCCAATACTTATTTAGCTGAAGGCATGACACACACTACTCTGTGTCTGATTGGTTGGATTAGGTTAACACATGAGGAGTAAGAATGGTAAAGGTTAGGGTAAGAAGGACTATCTTTTGCTATCAGGCCTGAAATTCTAAATTCAAAGGTTCGGCCCCCAGAGGGTCCGGTTTGATGGATTCTGGCCTTGGGTAATGTTGTAATGAGTTAAGGATTGAAACACATTTTGGATGAGTAGCGAAACATTTCTAGAGGATTCTGCATCTCTATATTGTTTTTGTTTCCCAGTCATTTTTGTGGAAGACAGGCGACATACAGCAACGGCCAATGAGATGACCTTTCAGAAATCTGGAGATATTCAGCCTGAGTGGATGTAGAAATAACATCAGGATCTCAAGCAGTCATATAATGTTGCTTGATGTGTCTTTAATCCACGTTAGCTTCTTAAATAACTTTAGCTGATGTCACATTGTATGCACCCATTATCTGAGCTACAGCTGTGCAACTGTATAAAGATGGTGTAGTGTAGG
Organism: Eleginops maclovinus; assembly: GCF_036324505.1. NCBI lineage: Eukaryota > Metazoa > Chordata > Actinopteri > Perciformes > Eleginopidae > Eleginops > Eleginops maclovinus. Next base: position 2,291,491 of record NC_086361.1, on the reverse strand, counting down.
TAAGAGGTGGTGGAATTCTCGTAATGCTAGGAAAATGTGCGTTAAACTTCCATGATTGTCTCCTTTAGCATAGGGTATATTTGACCATCCGTCACCGAAGAAAAGAAGATAATGCCGTCCCACAACTCCAGGAACATTTAAGGAAACGCTCCATTTGGCCGTTAAAATCTGCTGCTTTTTAAGTGGACACTTTAAGTGTGCATATAAGTTAGAAAACCTCTATTTGAAGATGTGTAATTGCGGGTTTTTTTTGTTGACAAAATGCATTTACAGTTTTGCACAGTATCGAGTATATACAAAATAACTTATAAATCTAAAAGAAAAGGAATTATTCAAGGTGTTATTAAGTACAAATTACTGCCACAGAAATGTAGATCTGTTATTTTATTTTTTTCCTTTTTCTTAAGCAACATATACAATGTCAAAGACAGAAAAACCGATGTGGAGGTTGTTAATTATTTGACAGAATAAGACAACATTATTAGTATTAAAAGCTTTTAAAATGATAGACAGACAAATGGTTGAAATAGCAGCACAAATAACAAAAAAAACATTTTTCAAAACACGTAAAAAAGGTTGAGATAAATGTTAGTTATGGTTAAGTGTTATTCTGTTTTGAATAGGAATCCTTCAGTTGTGTTTGTTGTATTTCCCCTTTCTTGCTGTCCTTAGGAATTATATTTCAATTCATTTATTACAATTCATTGAGGTTAAAGAAAAGTGGTTAGGGAAAGACAAACAGGTAGGATATTATTTGCTGGGCTAATGGACTGAGGCTGTGCTAAGTATTTTACACACAGTAATTAAATCAGTATACTTATTCTCATTTCACTTTTAGGGAGAAAGGCTATCATTACCAACATGTGGAACTGTTTCCACATATAGTGCAAGTGTATGAATGGTGCGTGTCAGTGTGCTGATGATTTGAAAGGTGTATCAGGATACATGCGTTCTGCAGACATGGTTGCAGGAGTGTCCCGCTGAAAGGAACATTGTGAGCTGAGGGTTGTTTTGACTGCTGGAGCTGGCAGAGGCAGACATGTCCCTTTGGGTTTACACTGGAGCAGGTCTGAGAGGAAATACCTCTGGCGCGGAGTGAGGGCAGGCATGCCTTACCTCTGACAGTCTGGATTAAACACTTCACCGTGCAGCACACTGAGAGCAGAGCGAAGAGCAGGCAGACTGCATGATGCTGGGTGTCGATTTAATCTAAACACAGAGTATTCTGAAGGATTCTTAGACTGTGTGGTAACACATCACACCGACCTCCTGTCCACCCTAATCTCTGAGTGCACTCACACACTCTCAGACAAGAATGGCAAATTTGGCCCGTCTGGTAATAATTAAAGAGGGAAGGGAAGGTGGGTGAGGTGGTCAAACCAATTTTCCCAGAGTCAGTGAGACCCGCCCTAAGTGTGCTCTTAGTTATTTCCTCACAATCCCCCTTGTAACACCATTTTTTTGTTCCCTCCTCTGCACCACGCCATCATTCCTGTGTACCACCAGATCAGTCAATGAGAAGCCTAGGTTGTGAATACTCTGTAATTGTCTGTAGATATCTTTAGCTCCCGTCACTTACACACTAGATACACATCAAGATCCCTCTCACTCAGATGTGATGGATTGGTAGTCACCACTAGAATGCAGTGGTTTATATCTGAGAATAGTTAAAGCACACCTGGTCAGCAAAGTGGTAATGTAAAAGGAATTTATTTTAAGCTTTTGCATGCTTGGAAGTCCTTTTGCGGTAGGAAGCGAGGCGGTCATTGATGCAAAAACACGGCAATCAGGGTCCTGACAGAAGCACATCATCCCGCTTAATATATGGCTACTCACTAAATAAACCAACGACTAGCCTCACATTATTGATTTGAACTGATCGTTTTGCTTCCACTTAAAAATAGTCCATTCCACTGATTTCCAATGGCTGGAACTGCGACAGCAACATAATTTAAAATGATCGCAGCTCTTATCAAGGTTTTCTGTAACTGTCCAAGTCTATTCACATATCCTTTACGATCAACCAGTCTTTAATCACTGCCACAGCCCATACCGTACTCCTGTTAGTGTTTACTTCCTGGTTGTCTTCTTCTGCTGTTCCCTTGCGTGTTTATTTCCTGTCTGTCTTCTTCTGCTGTTCCCTTTAGTGTTTACTTCCTGGTTGTCTTCTTCTGCTACTCCTATCAGTGTTTACTTCCTGTCTATCTTGTTCTGCTGTTCCCTTTAGTGTTTATTTCCTGTCTGTCTTCTTCTGCTGTTCCCTTTAGTGTTTATTTCCTGTCTGTCTTCTTCTGCTGTTCCCTTTAGTGTTTACTTCCTGTCTGTCTTCTTCTGCTGTTCCCTTTAGTGTTTACTTCCTGGTTGTCTTCTTCTGCTATTCCTATCAGTGTTTACTTCCTGTCTATCTTGTTCTGCTGTTCCCTTTAGTGTTTATTTCCTGTCTGTATTCTTCTGCTGTTCCCTTTAGTGTTTACTTCCTGTCTGTCTTCTTCTGCTGTTCCCTTTAGTGTTTACTTCCTGTCTATCTTGTTCTGCTGTTCCCTTTAGTGTTTATTTCCTGTCTGTCTTCTTCTGCTGTTCCCTTTAGTGTTTACTTCCTGTCTGTCTTCTTCTGCTGTTCCCTTTAGTGTTTACTTCCTGGTTGTCTTCTTCTGCTATTCCTATCAGTGTGTACTTCCTGTCTATCTTGTTCTACTTTTCCCTTTAGTGTTTACTTCCTGTCTTTTTTTCTTCTTCTCTTCACTTGGAAACGTTTAGCCATATTGAATCCAAAGTTTTGTTCTATCCAAAAATATTGAAATGTATTTGTTATAAATGTATTTTTAAAAGTGTTTCCTGACAAATTAAAACAAATTTTATTCCTCATCTGATGTTAAATGGATAGTACTTCTTTCGGCGGATTGATATGACTGCAAATACTCCCTTGAACATCCTTAGAAACGGTCGGTTACTTAGCAGCAGTGTGTTAGTGAGAATTAACAATATCTTAAATGTCCAAATTGACCAATCACAATTGAGTATTAAACTAAGCCATGTAACTAACTCTTTTATTCACTGAAAATGCAGCATTTCTTTTCTACAACACTGTGGCTGGGCCTGCTTCCAATGCCAGTGTCAATTGTACCGTGAACTTTTCCTGAAAGATTTTGGCAAAGATCTAGACAGATCCATGGGCGAGTCCGACAGGCTCAATACCCCGCAGATGCAGATGTCACTCAAAAGGTCAGTCATCCAGCCCCTCATCTAGCCAACCTGATCGATTGGATACAGGTGGAAAGAAAATAAAAGATGCCAGAACTGTCCCCTCTGCACTCATTCGCTTTAAGTTTTGTGAATAAAGAGAAATAACCTTTTGCTGTAGCAGACAAGAGTTTGTGCAGACAATGCTTGAAATATGATAGCAAGAGCTGCTCCATACCTGTGTCAGCATCAGCTCGGACACTCTAACATCACACACACACCTGGATATCACACTGTAGGATAATAAGAATCTGAGCTATAAAACTGTTCGAAACTTAAAAGAAAAACAGAAGAAAATGTGTAAAGGAAGTAGTACACTTACACTCATAATGAGAGGGAATACGTTACTTTATTATAGGTTTAGACGGTTGACATAGAAAGGCAGCAGCGCGTTAGCTTAGCTTAGCATAAAGACTGTAAATGGTGGGAAACTGTTAGCCTGGCTGAGTGCAACCTCCCCATGTCTAAGAGCCTAAATTGTTAAACTATTCCTTTAAATAAAAGAAACAAATGGTTATTTTTAATTGCCATGTTTCAGAGAATCATTGCTCTCTGCACCATGATTTTAACATATAAAGAAGAAGAAATTTAAATATTTAATAATAGCAGTCAGTCATATTGTGTGACATGTTGCTGATGGGTAACGGATGAACATGATCTGGTTAATGCTCGACTGTGCCACCACAGTCCACATCCTCTGTCACACACCAGTTCTCCACTCCATGCGCACAGAGCGCGGGTGTGATATTTTTCTTATGTTTTTTCTATTACTTCCTGTTTTATTTTGAAAAAACAACATTCGCCTTCTGTCATGTCTGGTTTGTCTTTTTGTTTTGCTGCCTTTTGTAATTGATTACTTATCCGGATTCTTCAGCTGTGTGTTATCACCTTGTGTATCCTTATTACGTAATCTAGTGACATGTAATCTGTTTCTTCCCGAACCTGCGGATTAAAGCCTTGACATTACAATGAATAAGCCTTTGATTGTGCTCAGATTGGCTGTTTATGCACAGATTTCCCCCCTTTCAGCCCTTCACTTCAGTCAGGCAGCGTCTGCTCTCCAGTTTTTCCTCTGATCTCAGATATTTTGTGCAATAACACCATCAAAACTGACCCAACCAATAGAATGCCTGGTGTGGTTGAAACATATGAAAAGATTGTTGCTTTGCTGTAGGCGTGTAGGAACCAAAGCCACTACCTATGCCCAATGACGAAATAATGTTTGGCTGAAATAAATGTAGTTGCTAATCTTCCTGGTGGTACTCCTGTCTGTATCTCAAAAATGCTATTTGTTGTATATTCAGAATACAGAGAATAACCTCACTTCAAACAGTCCAAAATTACCCCTTAAAAGTTTAAAAGAACATTTTCAAAGATATTTTCCAAGTGCAGCGAATACTTTAAGTATTTTAATTACATGTACATTTTCCATTCAATTTCCTTACGTGTGTTTAACTTAAATACTCACATTCAATGTTTTTCCATTACGTTGACTTAGTGTGAAATAATGAAGCAACTGTTAGAGCAGCAACAACTAGCCAGCCAGCATTGTGAAGCGCAAACCTAACTTCACGACCTGTGGGAATATACACATGAAGACTATACTATTCGTACAGAATAAACACGTTAAAACAACTTTTCATCTTCAATGACGTATTGTTAAGGAATATTAAACAATTACACTGACCTAAAGTCCGTCGGTCGATGGTGTAGGATGAAACGCCAAGTCTTTTTTTTGGTTTCTTGGCGGGTGGCACGTAGAAAACTTCAAATCTACGTCCAGGGTGAACAGTCAACGCCAGAGATGTCATGATGTTACCCTTTAGGGCAGGGGTGTCCACACAGTTTTCACCTGAGGGCCACATACAGAAAAATATACCAAGGGCTGGGCCCCTCATTCGAGGTGAGATATTTTGCCTCATTAGTTAGTGAATCAATCAAGAAAAAAACATCCTACATCAGAGCTCTCCATAGGGTTTCATTCATTTAATTACAAAAAGTGTTGGCAGCTCATCCCTTAAAACAGTAACTTCAGATTGCTTATAATGAGGGGAAATGTGAAGGGTTTATTTCAACCTTCTTATGCAAAACGTTTTGTTTTTTTATCAACTAAGATTAAAAAAAAACGTATTTGCAAACATATCAACTAAAAGGTTTTCAACTTTAACTGACTGAATTTATTTGAAAAGTACACGTTTCAGGTTGGAACCATATTCCATTAGTTTTAGGGCCACATTTGGCCCCCGGGCCGTAGTTTGGACACCCCTGCTTTAGTTTCTGGCTTCCCTTTATGGGATCTAATACAATAAACTGTAGTTACTGTAGTCTTACATTCAGTTTATTTTCAACATGTTCACACTGTGTTCATTGCTTGAACAAATACACTTTAGATTTTACAGATTTCAGTTATATTTTATCTGAAACTATTGATTCATATTTATGTCGGCGACTACAGTTCAGCATTCAACACCATTGTGCCCTCCAAGCTCATCATTAAGCTCAGGGACCTTGGGCTCAACAGCGCCCTCTGTGACTGGATCCTGAGCTTCCTAATGGGCAGATCACAGGCAGTGCGGATGGGGAACATCACATCCTCCACCTTGACCCTCGACACCGGAGCCCCTCAGGGTTGTGTGCTCAGCCTCTCCTCTACTCCCTGTTCACGCACGACTGCGTGGCCACACACACAGCTCCAACACCATCATCAAGTTTGCTGACGACACGACCGTCATCGGCCTGATCACAGACGGCCATGAGACGGCGTACAGAGAGGAGGTCAGAGCCCTGACATCTTGGTGCCAGGACAACAACCTCCATCTCAACGTCAGCAAAACAAAGGAGCTGATTGTGGACCTCAGGAAGAGGCAGAGAGAGGCACACACACCCATAACCATCGACGGGACTCCTCTGGAGAGAGTCAGTAGCTTCAGGTTCCTCGGGGTAAACATCAGTGAGGACCTGACAGGGACACATCACACCAGGGTCATATCCAAGACAGCTCGACAGCGGCTCTTCTTCCTCCGCAGGCTGCGGAAGTTCAACATGGACTCCAGGATACTCTGCAACTTCTACAGGTGCACCATCGAGAGTATCCTGACTGGCTGCATCACCGCCTGGTATGGCAGTTGCACCGCCCTCAACCGTAAGACTCTACAGAGGGTGGTGAAAACTGCTCAGCACATCACCAGGACGGATCTGCCATCCATGGAGGACCTCTACACCCAGCGGTGTAGGAAGAAGGCCGGTAGGATATTAAAGGACCCCAATCACCCCAGCAACAATCTGTTTGCTGCCGTCTGGCAGACGGTACCGCAGCATCCGGACCAAGACCACCAGACTCAGAGACAGTTTTATACCACAGGCTATAAGACTGCTGAACTCCTGAGCTCTGTGAATGTCTACTCACATCTGTTTATAGTACACATATATATATATATATATATATATATCATACACATCTGTTATACGTAATATATGCATCTGTCCATACCTCCTCATTCAACAGTGTAAAGTGTTTAAATACTTTCAATGTATTCCACATATGTATATATTTCACATCCTCAAATCTTTATTGTTGTTATTGTAAATATTCTTCTCTCTTTTTGCACTATTTTATTTATCTTATTTGCACCATGTATGTTGAGTTGTTGGAGGAGCATGGGACATAAGATTTTCATTGCCAACATTGCTGTGCATATGACCAATAAAACCTTGAAACAAGAATCCATTTTTGAGTGTGTCAGTCATGCATTAACCAACTGCAATACCAGAACTGACCTGATGGCCTACTTTTGGAAAATAAAATTGAAATAAAGTGCAGTTTATCATGTAAACATAAAACTGAGGAAACCTCCAAACGTGTTTCAGACATTTATTATGCATACTGTCAAGAGTCATAGAAATCAATCTAAAAATGTGTTGTTTGAAGACGTGACTTCCATTGTTGAGATACTGTCATTATTTATGATCCATAGTGTACTTAGCAGAATATAACGCAGCACTTTGTAGTATTTACAGACATGGTTTGGATTCATCTTGGTCATCTGTTAGAGCTTTACAACATGTATATTACAGACGTCACCACCAGGAGTCATACGGGGTCCCGTGTGATGCTACAGGGGATGCCAGGCACACTCACACTTTACATCATAGGAAACAAAGTCACACCCCTTAAAACCACACAGGAATCCACTTGAACAAGTCGAGTGTTTCTCTTTCCTTTCATTGACAATAAGATTATTCTTTAAATACAGTGACAGCTAAAGTTAGTGCAGTAAATAAGAAATGAAAGACCGCTCCCTTCCATCACCTCAGTCCTTCATGTCAGTTTGAACAGGATGTGTTTTTCATTTTAAACATTTTATAAAAAACAGGCGTGATTAGTTCAGATGCTTTGGACCATCCATCTGAGATCTAATCCTCGGTGACATTCTCAGCCTCTTCTTGTTCTCATGATGCCGAGCAGGAACTTGCGGGTGGGGAGGGCAGAGTAAAATACAGAAGTGACACATCGGCTGTGCGGAACTCACTTAGCGACTTGCCAGATTATGATGGCAAGTACGACGAGCACTATGGAGCAAACCATCACGATGATACACATCCTCTTCCGGGACTTTTGCTGTAGGATCAGGAGCAGAGACAAGAGTGTCAGGGGGAGGGACTCGTCTCAGGGACAGCACAGAGAGGGAGGCACACTCACCTGGTAGTAGGCAGCTCTCTGCAGCTGCTCTGTTCCTCGCTCCACATGAACTTCAGCATTCTCCACATTTGCCTCGATGCTATCTGCAGGGCGGGACAAACAGCAAGATCAGCTGGGAGGAAGTCAGAGGGTTCACAGTGGAAATGGACAGTTCCCGTCTTTCCTTGTACCTTCCTTTCTTTTGGTATTTTGTCACCGCTTATTGTTCACCTTATGTCCCTGATATAAAGTACTTCCCATTGCCGTATTTTGTGATGGTACTTTTGTTTAGCATACAGTGAAGGAAATAAGTATTTGATCCCCTGTGGTAGGTTCATTTTGACAGAATATCAAAAAGAAAATCCAGAAATGTACATTAAAGATATAAATTGATTTGCATTTAATTGTGGGAAAAAAGTTTCAAGGCCTTAGTCATGGGACCACATTAGTAGCTTTTCGTGACACTGCCACCTACCGAATTGGAGATATGAAGACGTATGACAATCAGACTGTGAGTAAAGTGAAGTTCTTTTAAAGTTGTATTTGTTGTCACGAAATGAAGTGTGAGTAGATAATGTTAACTATGATAGTCTTAAGGCAATACAAACAATCATCTGCTAGCTTATGATAGCTTCTAACCGTATTAAAGGCACTATATATAATAAGGGATGTTTCGCCATAATGACCATCTCGCTGCACATTATCCCGCTTATTGCACGGCCAGATACTAAACAAACTAACGACTCGACTCCCAATATTAAATAGCACTCAAAAATGATCGTATTTCTTCAGCTGAGAAAAAAAAACTCCGCTCCACAACGCACCAACCGCTCGAACTGCGACGACAACAACAACAACTTTACGGCAGCACTGATCAAGGTTTTCTGTAACTGTTCAAGTCTGTTCACAGTTTCTGATCCACCGTGTTCCCTTTAGTGTTTACTTCCTGTCTGTCTTCTTCTGCTGTTCCTGTTAGTGTTTACTTCCTGTCTGTCTTGTTCTACTGTTCCTGTTAGTAAACTTACTTCCTGTCTGTCTTGTTCTGCTGTTCCTGTTAGTGTTTACTTCCTGTCTGTCTTGTTCTGCTGTTCCTGTTAGTGTTTACTTCCTGTCTGTCTTGTTCTGCTGTTCCTGTTAGTGTTTACTTCCTGTCTGTCTTGTTCTGCTGTTCCTGTTAGTGTTTACTTCCTGTCTGTCTTGTTCTGCTGTTCCTGTTAGTGTTTACTTCCTGTCTGTCTTCTTCTGCTGTTCCTGTTAGTGTTTACTTCCTGTCTGTCTTGTTCTGCTGTTCCTGTTAGTGTTTACTTCCTGTCGGTCTTCTTCTGGTGATTTATCTGACGTTTATCCTCCGTCTTTAACCTCTTTTCCTTTCTCTCTCTTGATCCTCATTAACAATGGTCAATAAATCCTTGACAGCGGTCTGTACTACTGGATTAAAAACGTGCCACATGTTCTGAATTGGCCAATCAGAATCGAGTATACAACTAAACCATGTAATATGAATACTTAGTCACTGTGTATGCTCTCTATATTGTGGTATAGTTCTTACATGCTAAATATCCTTACAATTCTAGTCACAAAAATGACCTGACATAATTGTACTTTATCCTGTAACCCTGTATTGCCACAGCAGACAGTGTGGTAAAATGTATATGCTCTCAGTTTATACAATGGAGTATGACCCCACTGTCGTTCAAAAACACTTATGTGCAATACGTTTCGAGCTAATATTATTATTAGTACTGGCTGCTACTTCTTAGTTAGTCCACTCCAACAAGAATCTGTATTTTATTATGTAAATATATTATTTTATTGTATTTACTACAGCAAGCTACCTGCTATTAGCCTGGTCCTACCAGACTCATGTACTACATTTCATTTTGTACAGAGAGTCTGGCCACTCCCCATTGACAAGTGTTAACTTACTTGAAGGCGGGTACTCTGTTGAAGTTTAAAACTATTGGATCTGCCCACTGCCACTCTGGATCTGCCATAACCAATCGCTAACGTTTGGTCGTGACGTACATCATGCGCCGGAACCGACCGGACATCCTGGCCACCAACAAAACTCAACAAAGCTGGTTCTTGCTCCGGTTTTAACTTTAGGATATTCGGCAGCGTTGCCACAACTGACCGAATAGCTTCGCTCGCATCTTTCACCGCCGCCATTACTAAACTACAACTCAAACTAGCGCGCACAACCTCAACGTCATCGTTCTCAGCCACTCCCTCTGGTCGCTGATTGGACCGCCAAAAATTTGGCCGGAGTAAAACAAACGATGTTCCGAAAGCCCAGACGTAGTACTGAAGCGAAATCAAAATTGAGCGGAAGTACGTAGGAGGGCAGAGCCAGGCTAACCTGCTATTACACTTAATTCTACAATGTTGCACTTGTTTTATAAATACTGCTTACTTTTCCTGAGTTTGTACTTCTGGAAAAAAATAAAAAGAGTAAATACTATGTGCATACCTTTTTATCTAACAGTGTGTCTTTTTATCTCTATCTATACTCTGCTGTAACAATGTATATTTCCCCACAATGGGACGAATAAATGAATTCTGATTCTGATTTTTCTCGAGTGGCGTATGAGTTAAATGATAAATACATCTCTACATGTATGGCAGCCATTCCGGTGTCGGTTGAATTCCAACACAGAGGAATGTTGTCAGTAGTTTATTGAATACAATAAAATAAAATAAAAGTCATTTTACTCAAAAACATACCTATAAATAATAAAACAAGAGAAACTGATAATGCTGAAGTGGTCTCTGAATTTTTTTCTGGGGCTGTAAATTGAGGGGATATGTTTATGTGCGTGGTCCCCTGGGGGTGCGTTCAGTGCCGCTCACCAATCATCTCTCCCTGATCGTGGATCATCACTGCCAGGTCCTTAAAGATCTGGTTTACATCCAAAATGTCGGACTGAAACACACAAACAGACAGACATGAGGCTGGTATGACGGTAGATTAAGCAGAGGCAGGCAGCCATGGTGGGGGTGGGGGGTGGGGGGGGGGGGGGTGGGGTGCAGGATGCAAGGCTGACCTCCAGCTGTCTGATGTTGGTTTCTCTCTCCTTGATGAGCTCCAGGTCCTCTTCTGTGATCGGTGCCTCCTCCGTCTGAGTGGTCATCTGACCCCAGTCCTCTTGGCTTTACACAAAACAGGAAATATTTCAAAAGTGAGTAAAAAGATGGAATAAAACTGCAGATACTTCTCTGAGCCTCCTCATGCATGGATCATTGTACATTGCTGAATAAAAATGTATCTATTTTTTTGATGAGAATTATGAAAAATCCCTTTTGGTCAAATCTCAAAAATGTTTTCCGTTAGGATCCCTCAATCATCTTCCATAAATCTGAGTTCAACTATTACTGGCTTCTTTCTTGTATGGATGACAAAAAAAAGCCTAAATAAAGTGAAATATAACACAGCTTGAGAGACCACTTCAGCATTATCATTTTCTCTGGTTTTATTATTTACAGGTACGTCTTTTGAGTTAAATGATTTTTGTTTTTTTTTATTGTATTCTATAAACTGCTGACAATTTGTCTGTGTGGGAATTCAACAAAAACTGGAATGGCTGCCATAGATAAAGATTTAAGAAAAATGTGGAGTGGTCTCTTAATTTTTTCCGCAGCTGTACATATTGCTTTGAAAAAACGAGCTATTTCCTTGGGATCATTTAAACTTCTGATTGTTTAAAAGTCTGATCAGGTTTATTTCCCCCAAAAACTATCACTGACTGCAAAACATACAAATGTGTAGCTTTCCTTTCATGGAAAATTGAAACTCAAAAGTGTGTTCATAACAGCACATCAACTTTTTTAAAATCCAGTTAAACGCGTGGAGTGACATTTACAGACTGAAAATAAGATAACATAAACTTTATTATCCAGGAGGGGGAATGACCTTTGGGCCAAAACACACAGCTGCGTTCAACAGATAACAGCATATTAACTGGAATTATTTCTTTTTATTTGTGTCATGCAGGAAACTGTGTTGACTGCGTTTTCCCGCAGACACGGTATCATTTTCATATTTATTTATTCTTTATTATAGTTTATTTATTTATATTTTTTGGGGTATTATTATTATTAATAATAAAAAATGATGAAAAGTCAATAACGGCCTAATTGTTTAAACTTTTCTCGGTTTTCATTTTACAGTGATTTAGAAAAATAATATTTGTATTACACATTTGTATTTTTTTATTCATTGAGCAGGTGCAGCGGAGCCTTTTCTTTTTTCAAATGGAAATACTTTGTCAATCAACCACAGCTCTGTGTTTTTGTTTATTCTCGTATTTTGAAATGCATCTGTTGTTACAGTTTGACTTTGTAATTGGTTTTAAAACTAGAATGCCAATTTTACTGGACTAAAGATTATAGGTAAATGTCACTACAATAGAAAATATTAATGATACAGCGAGGTCTTTTCCTGCTATCAAAATAGTTAGACTGAAAGAAATTAGAAAGGTATATCACTGAGCCATATATTTTTGTCTGTATTTTTATCATTTATGAAACAATGCAATTATTATTAATATACAGGGTTTCGTCTAAACCTGGTTATAGGGTCTCTGCTCCCTCTCACTGTCAGCGTGCGCCCTGTAGCCAAAATGCAGAATTTCCTTGTGAAAGGTTAAAGTGATGCCAGACAATAATATTTCTAAAACGGTATAATGAGTCCAGGAGTATGAAGATAGTGTTAGATGTCTGGTCAGACGGCAGAGACAGCTTTGTCTTTACGGAGAACAAATAGGGGATGGATGTCGGGTGGGTCTGCCGGTGGACGAGTGGCAGGCGGCAGGCTGAAACTGAAACTCAGATTTCTGAATTACATCCTTTCTTTTACTCTCCTTTTTCCTGGAGAGGAAGTAAAGAAACCAGAACTATGGATTTATTTGCTGATTGGGGTGCAATATATGACTCAGCAGCTTTAAGACGTGAAGACACTATTATTTTCCTCTTCGCTCTGATGCATTATTTCCACCAGACACTGGGCGGGGCTTAATTTAAGACGGGAGTGAGGTTAGCTTCTCATACTATATTCTTCCAGAAAAGATCCTGTTATAGATATTATTATCGTAGATTTTGGGTCTCCATAACAAACTTCACAGAGGACCGGTAAATAAATGTCACTTACTTATCAAAGGAAACGAGCCTCTCATCCCGAGAGCTGTCTTCCGCCTGCGGGAGAGGAGAACATCCACTGTTGCCAAAGTCATGTTAGCAGAACAAAGATTATGGGGGCACAGTAGACATGAATCTGACATTTCGCCCCTGAATCTTTATCTCCTGAGTCCTACTCACTGAGAGGCGGGATCCAGCTCTCGCACGAGCTACGGACTCCTTCTCCTTCTCGGCTGCACGCCGCTGCACGGCCTGGAAGTTGTTGAGAGCCGCAGAGAAGTCATTCATCAGCCGGTCCCTCTGGATCTTCTGCTGCCTCTGAGGGAGGGAGACACACAGAGATCAGTTTCACTAGAAAGAAGGTCCTTTCCTGGCTTCTAAACCTCCAACACATGTTTACTCTGTGGGTATCTGGGGCCTGAGGTATTGAAAAGGTGTTAACTGAATGATCTGGCTTGGTAAAATCACAGGGAGAGGGTGGCAGAATCTGGGAAAGCTGTGATCACATATAGGGATATCACGAGAACTGAAGCTCTTGTACCAAGTTGCAAATGTGAAACTACTTTTTACTTTTCCTATGTGTTCGGGTCACACTGAACTCACATGACGCACCCTATGATTCCCTGATACAGTGCTACATAGTGAACAACAGATCAGCATGAGGAGAGCTAGTTAACGGTAGCTCTTTAAAGTTGTAGAATGCTGCTTTTAAGTTCTATTAGGTAAAAAAAAAAAGACTCCTTTAAACAATGTGTAAATGCAGTTGTTTTGAATCTGAGGACTTCTAGGTACTTGGTTCAAGTCCGGACTAGTAGCTGAATAGGTGCCAGTTCACCTCCTCCTTGAGCAAGACACCGAACCCCCAACTGCTGAAATCTGACAACATGGCAGCCTCTTCCCTCTGGCACCTCATCACCATCTTATTGATGTTGATGTGTGGAGAGGTGTGTCATCCTCAGGGCTGAATGCAGAGGCTGAGCTTCCACAGCATTGTACAGTTGTGATGCGTTATATGATGATGTATTGAATCAGCACTTACCTGCTCTGAGGGGGAGATGGGCAGAGGGATGGATCCCAACTCTTTCAGATGCTTGTTGGTCTCTTTTGCCAGCTGGTTGGTGTAATGCTGTATCTGCTGCCTGTGGAAATATACAATAAAATGAGGACCTGTGTTATAGTTTCTGTGGTTCATCCCTTTTAATAATAATAAACATTTTAAACATATTTAACTCATGCTACCTCATTGGATATTCATTTAAATGTAAACTAAATAAACTATTTTTTCAGTTTGTAATGTGTATAGTCTATATGTTTCAGTTTTTGAAGTAGATTTGTAAATAAAATAAGAATATTCTAATTTATTCAGTATTTTTTTTATTGTGTGTGTTTGTTCAGATACTCTATTGATACATGTCTTTTTTTTTTCATTGTTGATTTGTATATTTACTGTTGATGTTTATGTTTTATTCCATTTATATGTTATTATATTTATTACATGTTTAACTCATGTGTAATACCTCTTACAATTCTGCGGCTGTAGCAAAACATTTTCCAATTTGGGATAAATAAAGTAAAACTAATATTTAAAAAAGAATGTGTGTGTGTCAGAGATACATACAGTCGGTCCTGCAGCTGACTGGAGTCCTGACTCGTCCCCAGCTGGCTCACCATGCTCTTGATCTGAGCAGCTGTCAGGAGAACAAACACAATCTTGTAAAAGAGGAACACATCTGTGTATGCAAATCCCACAACACACTACAGAGAAGGAGCAACACTGTCCTGGCCAATGGAAATGGCTCAAAGCACCCTGTTTCCTATTAATGCTCATTATAAAGAAGGGCATTAGATATGAGACCAGACCAGTGAGACATTCTGTCATCACACATGCTTCCGTTTTGTGGACAACAAAAAATTAAGTTAAAAAAAAAAAGTGTTGGAGCCATAATGCATTTTGTGTTTTATTTTATCTGCATAAGTGAAATGTAAGTTCTGACATCAACCACAGGACGGAGCATTCATTGCAGAGTGCATATAGGTAATCACCTGGTGATGAGAGTCAGGTGTGTGAACCGTTTTTGACCGTGTCGTGTCGAGACAGTGTTGTGGAGTAAAGTGTAAATGTGTGTATAGTATTTGTATCAGAGCGTGACTGGCGTGCATGTATCGTTGAATGGAAACAGACTGAACAATGTGGATAAGTTCAAAATGGCGATTGTATTGAACTAAAAACAAATGGATCGAGAGATTAAAACATATACGACTCATTGTTTTATAGTCTGAGAAACACATCCAAACAAGTTCTCCCGTTCCATCCCTCAGTGGCTGATTAGGTTTAAAAGTCACGACAAAACGTTTTTGCTAAAGTTTATGCCATCTACTGTTGTGACACACTGAACATGTTTAACATCGTCTCATTCTAACCAAAACACACTGAACAACAGCTTATTAAGATATATTTATTGAGGCGGAAGACTGCTTAATCTTCTGGCTCTAAGCAGCACATACAGAAACAGCAAAAGAGGTAGTTGCGTGGCTCTGTTTCAGTTTTGTTTTTGTAATTATACAGAATAGGTACCAACCAGGGTTTCTGCTAGGATTTTTTTCTTGCAGGTCAAGTGTCCGGAAAGAATTTATTTGACAAATTCAAAACTTACCGGTCATGTTTCAATAACAAGTGATGGGGGGTAATGTAGCTGTCAAAACACAAATGTCTAGGGATAGCCTACGTTATCTAAGTGTTGTATGAGCATTATTACCGGAAGGTTTTGAATTTACCCTTTTTTTATACATTTTACCAGCTAAAACTGTAATTACCGGCTAACGGAAACCCTGGTACCAACATGTACGCCGAAAAAGCTCACCAAGTGATCCCTGCGTAAAGGGAATTCAATGACAAAACCAATGTTCCCTGTTCTAAGAGAAAAGCATTTTTAAGTTCAGCTGAAGTAAATAAGATATATCTACATACTGTTTGGAATATGGCAAGGAATATGGATTTGTGACCCATTATCTACATTAAAATTGTTTTAGATTATTGTTCTTTTGCAGTCGGCAGACTCTGGGCCTCGACCATTTCCACTCATAGCAGATTGCATTTGTGTTTCCAAATTGACTTGAAGGGTCTGTCGCTTGACACAACAACGTGTCCCATTTCTTTTCTTAATATTTTGATAAAGGCAAGGCAAGTTTATTTATAAAGCACCTGTCAACACAAGGCATTTCAAAGTGCCTTACAACAAATGAAAAACATTAGAGCATTAGTGAAAGCAAAAGCTTCTTCTGTCAGATCCTGCACATTAAAACAAACCTGTATAAAATAAGCCTATGAGTATCCTGTAAAGCCTCTCCGACACGAAATGATCATTTTCATCAGGTATAGCTATTATTAAAGGATAAACTTTTGGACAACATCTGTAATGTTTTGTTTTGCAAGTTATTAAGTTGTCGATGAAATATAACAGAAAAGTAGCACAACCGCACAGTGGAGGTTTGAGCAATCAGAAAATGTAAAGAAATAAAATCGACTCATTCACTGACCAATCGTTAAAACTTGAATAAACTATATAACAGCTATTACAAAGAAAAGGGGGCAATATGTCGGCCTGGAGGAGATCTTAAGTCTGCACCCTGAGTGGATTTTACAGAGAAAACTTTAAGCTGACTTAATGAGCCCTTGGTGAGAGGAATTCAGATTTCCATATTCAGATCAGATCTTGTATCTTCACGTTGGCCACAGCTTTTGCTCACGTTGTAGAAGGAAGACCCACTGGCACTGCGATGGAGCACTTACTGTTCTGTGTGATCTTCTGGATGTTGGAGCTGCATGTCTGGATGAGGGTGTTGAAGTCCCGGGGGACCGGGCGGTAGCTCTCTGCTTTGCCGTAAGACATGTCTGCCAGAGAGTGATGCTGCCTCAGAGAGCTCTGGCTGATGGCTGAAGACAGAAGGCAAGCGTTTCACAAGTTAGATGTCAGTCTAACATGCTACTTCACTGCCAAGTTTACTAAAAGATTTGAAGAGATCATCTAATTTGTGTGGGCCCAAGATTCGCCAATTTTAGAAAACAGCATCAACACAGCTGATTTAGAATTACTGAAAAAACCGGCTTGTGTACTTTTCCGTTAGGTTTAAAGATAAAAAAACAAGACAAATGAATCTTCTACTTTATGGTACCCTAGTTTACTCACTCTTGATACGTGTCATATTGCAAGTTTACAGTTCAAGAAAAGAAGTCTGATTCAGATTTCATTGTTTTATTGCCGGGAGTGACTTGTGTAACTTGTTCTTAACAACATCTATTAGCTTGCTAACCCGTTAGCTGACTAATGTCGAATCATAGAAGATGATCGAAATCAAACAATATCGAACGTTGTTTTGATGCGTTTACCACTATGGTAACATTTAGTTAACATGGGTTTGTGTAGACCTTTGTGATAAGGCAGTTTAATTGATGTTCTTCTACTGTTTATCTGCCGCAAGACACACGGAGCTGTAAATAGCGTCACAACATTACGCTCAGCTGTTAGCTTGCTAGCTAACTTGACAGCTATCAGTTGTTTAGGATAAACTGACTATCATAAAAAGGCTAAGCGTGTTCTTGACATAGATATAGCTATATATTGTCAACAAGAGTGAAGCGTGTCTTTATTAAAAACAGCGTAACGTTAGTACTTGCTTATTCGGGTGTTTGCTTATATTCCTCGTCCAGCCGTCAAAAACTGCTTTTCCTTTTCCTGATACCGAGTCCTGATTCTTCTTCTTCTCTTGGTTTATTTGCGGTTGTCAGCCTATCGTTTTGGTGCATTACCGCCGCCTACTAAGCTGGAGTGAGAACCAGACTCAGTAGTCTACCAGAAAACTTCCCCTCATTACTTCAAGAAAAATTATGATACAAATAAGCAATGCTGGAAAGTACATCTACTCAAATATTCTACTGTAAAATGTGTGCATTTCCATTTAAAATAACTTTACACTTGTGCTTTACACTACATTTCTGAGGCAAAAAATGTACTTTTTACTTTATTATTTATTTAACACTCCCAGTAAGTAACATTGCACATATCATAACACATAATGAGCTGATATGGTCATGTGCTCCTATTCTGAATTTCAAGCATCAATAAATGATAATATAATAACCGTAAAAATAATACCGTGAAGAGATCCATTCTGCATAACCAGTATCTTTACTCGTGACACTTGATGTACACGTAGCTATAGCTGGTATTTTTTCTGTACTTTATATTATTCTGAAATGGCCGTGTGCAGAATGAGTACTTTTGTTTTTGTACTTTATGCTGTTCATTCTTTTGTAGTTTAACTTACATTTTGAAATTAGGACTCTAACTTGAAGTGGAGTATTTTAAGACATTTGTGCTTTCACTCAAGTAGAGTCACTTTACAAAACTGCAAATCACTAATATTGAATAAGTTATTCTTAATATTCCTTTACTCCCACCGCACCATTTCACTCCCTATGTTTCCCTCTGTGTGTTCCATCTGTCAGTAACAGATAACATGTTCAACAGTTTCCTCCTCCGATAATACATCTGAACATAATGCTACCTTTATTGCTGATTTTGCTCAATGCCACTGCAGTTCATTTACAACAGCCAACAGCTCAATTATAAGCTGATTATTGATCTGATATGTTTTCTTAATGTTTATAATCTGGCACAAAAGGGCAACCAAGCACATCCAGGTTTGGTCTCGTTTTATTAGTCTATATATGAATGAATTGCTCTTTCTTTGACTTCAGCTGACCCATTTCACATTTATCTGTCTTTACTTTCTCATGAACATGAAGATCTACGACTCCTTTGACTTGTATGAGGGATGTCAGGAAGAGGAGTCAGTGATGCATGTAATTCATGGTGTGTGAGACGCAGAAAGTCCTCATGCAGAATCTAAAATACATTTAGGTAAAAACACCAGTAGGAAGTTTCCGATGGAGGTAGATTATGTTCTAGGTTTTATTTTGCCTGCGATAAGTGAGTGTTTTGTCATGGTTCACCTTTTGCATCTGATGAGCTTTCATGATGTGGAACTGCTTGGACAGCTTGTGTCAGTACGTTCAATGGTTTGGTGTTTACTGCCACTGAGTTGTGCACCATAATTCCCTGATGGGGACATACAGTGATGTAAAGTTTTGAAGTACATTTACTCAAGTACTGTACGTAATCACGCTTTTGGGTTACTTGCTTTACTTGAGTATTTTTTCATATCTATTATTATTATGCTACTTTATACTTCTACTTCACTACATTTTAGAAGCCAATATTGTACATTTTACTTCATTACATTTAATAAACAAAGTGATTAGTTACTTTACAGATTCAGATGATAAGATAATACAAACTATACATAAACTAATACATAAACAAAAAAATATATAGGATATCCAGCAGCAATATTTAAAGTAATTGAATTAGTACCAACTTTACCAGCTGTGATCCACACATTAATTCATCAATAATAATAATAATAATAATAATAATAATAATAATAATAATAATAATAATAATAATAATAATAATAATAATAATAATAATAATAGTAATCCTGTAATCTAATATATATCATTCTAAAATGGGACATCACGAACAATAATTACATTTTCTTTTGGTACTTCAAATATATTTTGATGCCAATACTTTAAAAAAAAAATTAGGAAAGACTTTCAATGCAGGAGTATTACTTCTAACAGATTATTTTGCATTGTAGTATTTCTACATTTGCATTTATTATGTAAAATATCTGAGTACCTCTTCCACCTCTGTGGACATACATGGATAGGGATTTATTTTAAAGGAGGACTATGTTGTGAAGCAGGCAGGTTAACATGTATGTTAGTGTGTGTGGGAATGAAATAATCTTTAAAAGAGGCCCTATTATGCTCTTTGGGTTTTTTAATTTTTCTTTGGTGTGTTATGTCTTTGTGCCTCAATTGTAGTATTTTGTTTACTTCCGTAACATAGCGAAATTAGTAGTTTCACTCGTGCTAACACTTCCATACATTGTAGGCGATAGGCCAAGTGGTGGGACACACAACAGAGCAGGCCAGCTAACCAATCAGAGCAAACTGGGCTCTGGTTTCAGTCAGAGGGTGAAAAGAAGTGCTGCAGCACAGGCAGAATGAGAAACATAAAGAGCTTTTTGAACATTAACGCATGAAGACATGTCCCAGGAGAGGTACAACATACAAATATGAATCTGAAAATGTAAATGTGATAATCACTCCGGTGCAGAAGGTGGCGCTAATGCATCAATTAGCTCCATGCCAACCGCGGTAAACCAGGAATCAGAAGAATTAAACTTTGTTGATGACCCGGCATCACCCGGCATGTGCCTCACATCGCTGGGCCGCATTACCTCTCTGGATGATAACAGTCACTGAATAGAAAAGGGACATCGTTTTAGCTAAGTTATTTAAAAAAAATCAGAGTTACAAAAATGCCTAAGAAAACGAAAGAAGGCGCAGAGTGGGTGGACGATGAAGTGGCCCCGGCAGCTGGTGAGAGGAAGCTAACGTTTAGTGAGGAGTTAGCTAGCAGGCTAAGTAGCTACAGCTAATGTTAATCATGCAGTGTCACTTGTGCCAAACACCATGGAAAACCTTCTGTATTCACCTTAACCTGTTTATTTGCAACACAGTATACGTTGTCATACACAATTTGAACTCGTTTATGGATCTTTAGAATGTGTTGATGGATTCGGGTCTAAGACATTTAATCTACGAGCATTCGTTTGTTTAAAATCTAGATTATACACCTGAAGAAGTGACGTTCAATCGCTAAATAGCTAGATAACGGTATGATGCACAGTGACAAGCCCCTCTAATAATATCATCCCAATGTCAAAAGGCGAAACAACAGTTGATAAACATCTGGTTTAAAGACATGTTGGCTGTATGAATAGTTTATGTTTCATGCGAAAACTAATTTATTTGGAATGCAGTGTTGTCGACAAACCAGATAGCACTTAATTTCTATATTTATGAATTAAGTGTGGTTTCTAGGTAAGACACAAACACCGGGCCCATTATTAACAAATATATTATTATAGCTTATTTTCAGTGATAGAGAAACCTAAATGATAAATGCCGTCATGTTTAACAATGACTTGTACAAAGCACAGTTCAGCTCACGTTGACCATTTAAAAAAAGTGATGCAATGCTATTGTATGCTTTGACATGTGACAGTGTAGCAGTGTAGGCTCTGTATGAAGGTAAAGCCACATACATTTAGACCAGAGCTGGAAGAAATACTCATATCATGTACTTACAAGAACAAATACTACAGTACAGTAAAAGTCCTGCATTGCAAATGTTTCTAAAGTAAAAGTACAAAAGTATTAGCATCAAAATGTACTTAAAGTAGCGAGTGTTCTCAATGACTTTGTATACTGCAGGGTAGTACATCATTAATCCAAATCTGTAAAGTAACTAAAGGTATTAAATAAAGGTTGTAGTACACCATTTGCCTCTGGATTGTATATACAAATTCAAATATCCAAGTAAAGTACTAGTGATGTTCTTAATTACTTTACACCACTGATGTGGACTCCAGCAGTGACATTTTAGCTTTTAACCACATTAATGACCAGTTCCTTTAGATATTCAGATTATAAGCTAATGCAACATATAGATAAACTATCATACAATATTATAGGTTAAGATATCCATCAGCTGTATTTCAATTAAATAAATATTCTCCACCTTTACCAGCAGTGATGAACACATTAATGCATGAATACAAATAGTTGAATAAATGAATAGATATAATTCTAAAATGGGACATTACGCACAATAAGTACTCTGGTGCTTTAAGTATGCAGGATTCTATGTAGCTATACAATATAAAAGAACAGAATGTAAGATTAAATATTGCACAGTGAAATCCAATTAAATACTGTTTTATTTACTAATAACTATTAAGATAATAAATTAAATAAATAGTGAGATGCAACCAGATCAATGTTTTGGGTTATGGAGGCACTTCACAGAGCTCAGGTGTTTAGCAGTCTTATGGCCTGTGAAATAAAACTGTCTCAGTCTGGTGGTTTTAGTCCTCAAAGCTTCCCACTGACTTTGTGAAACTTTTTTTCTTGCAGTGGAAAAAACAGTGAAAAAGGGCAAAAAAGATAAAAAGGGGAAGAAAAGTGTGAGTACTCGTTTTAAAAATATCTACTCGGTTCTTAAATGCTCCGCTTCACTGGATTTGTTGTGCTCATGTTTTTCTCCAGTTCTTTGAGGAGCTGGCCACAGATGTCAAACCTGAGAAGGAAGATGAGGTGGCTGTGAAAGAAACGCAAGGAAAACAGGTAATCTTCACTCTGACAGGAGAGGCAATCCAAACCCCAGCTATGATGTATGCCGCTATGATGGCAGTCCAAACTAAAGAGAAGAGAATCAGACGTATTTCAAAAATAAATGTTTAATTGTAAAGCAAAATATGTCCTGTACAACAGCCTTAATACATTACTATAACTCCCAAAGAAAAAACTAAAAAGGTTAAATAAAGAAGGCTCGTTTTTGACTAAAAGTGGGGCCAATAAACTGTGAAACTGCTCTACCTGGACCTCAGCTCCGTGTTTGTTCCCAAATATAATCCATTAACTTAAACCAAAAGCACAAAAAGGCAATAATGGGGCAAAAAGATACAATTCATATACTTTAAACAACACATTTAAAGTAGGACCTTTCAGATCATGCATTCCAGCCCTAATGGATGAACTTTATTTTCACACACATGTAAAACTAATTTGAAACCAAAACAAGTTATCGGTGAAAATGTAATGGTGGGTAGCAGGAACTCAGATGACTAAGTGTGTTTAGAACATAGACTGTATATAGACAGTCTATGTTTTAAAAGGATAATGATAGCATGTTAGCGCTCCACTTCTGTGCTATTGACGGCAAGATGTTGGAATAAATGAATAAATAAACACTATCCAGCCATCTATCCCCGTCGATTTAATATTAGTTATCCAGAGCCAATATGCAGGACCGGTATTGAGACTGATCTGTGCCCATTTTAAATGATAATATAATATAAGATAAGATAAGATGTGCCTTTATTAATCCCCGGGGGGAAATTCAGTGGTTTAAGCAGCAACAGAATAAGAGAGAAAAAAGGACAGTGTGGTTCACACATAAGGACTTCAGTGAACATGTATACATTTTGTGTCCGGATTGTTAAATATATTTACATTGATTGATACGGGTAAAAGTTATTGTGCAAAAGTGCAGGTTTTATGTGCAGTCCAGGTTATTGTTGTAATATTATGAGAATGATCCGAATTCTATCTTTTCATTCTCTAGTTTGTGGATGTGAATCTCTTAAACTAACTGCTTCTTAGGAGATATGGAAACCCAAAATACTCAATATAGAATTTTTTAAAAATTAAGATTATAATAAATGATCTTTAATGTTCAAGAAACACCACAACTTGTGAAATGAATAACTAAATAAAACTTTATGAATTAGGAAAAATACTATGATTAAAAGACAAAATACTTTCAAAAACGCATTAAAAAAATTACCTGATAAAATCTATTCAAAAATAAAAGAATAACAAAATCACATTTAATGCATTTAGTAATAATCATTTAAGACATTCAAGAATATAATTGCTTCATTTATATATTTTACATGTATGTTTATATCAAGTTTGTTCTTATTTATTTAAACTAGAACACACCATTTTTTTGTCATTTCTGTCTTGACGTTGATGCCGACCTTAAAAAAACAAATGGCTAGATGTGACCAATCTACATGAAATACAGTTTCTTTGTCAATGCTATAACACACTTTGGTTACATTCATTTAGCCACTGACTCGTCTTCTAGTGCCAAAGCGATCTCCGATGCATCCTACTATCATATTTATTATTATTTCCCAGGCTTTGCATTGATACTGAATTTCTAATCAACACCAATATCATTTTTCCAACCCCTGGACTTAAATCACATATTATCTACTTGTAGCATTTTTAAAAACTTTTGTTGGTTATTTCAGAAAAAGAAGAAAGACCGGCGGAAAGGAAAGGGCGGGGTTGCAGATGACGATGAAGACGAGGACGTCATGCTGAAGCTGAAGAAGCTCTCGGTGCAAGCCAGTGACGAAGAAGATGAGCCAGGTAGGATGTTTGAACACTGACCCAGAAGTCAATCTTATTCTTACATTTGTACTTATTCAGTGGTTTTATTTCTTTCCAGTCATCGCCCCCAGTAAAGGAAACAAGAAGGCTAAGGTTCGTTCTTTACTTTTCTTTCTGTCCTGACTCCTGACCAGGGTGGGAATTTCACGACGGCCACGACCTTCATTGCCCCTCGGTCTGGCCGCGATGCCCCGAAAATAATTGTATATCCTACGGCCACCATGTTATGCCCTGATACTGCTAAAATCTCGAAGTTGCTTTAAAAGTGTCAGAGCGGTGGTCTGGGCTCTGAACTGCATTAGTGCTTGTAGCTTGGATTGGTTGCGCGCACCTCACATGTCATCATCGCATCGTTCAATCATCACTGCAGCGTCTCGCTGTAAGAATACAAGGAGGCCTCGTGTCTCTTTTTGTCCGTGGGTTTATTCACTTCTGAGACAGGTTACTGTCGTCCGGAACCACGGCAAAACAACAAAGAAGTATGTTAATTATCACTCACACATATACCGTTAGCTCTCCCATAGCATTCCCCCGTCTCTCTCTCTCTAGGAACCTCCCTTCTCCTCACCCAGTGGCGTTTTTATATGTACAAAACTGGTGGGGCACGAACAACTTAGATATATAAAGGCTTGTTGTACCTTAATACATGGAGTAAAGAGCGCTATCACAAAGCCAAACTTAACAACAACAACCGTGATGCCTCAGCATGAACACATCAGACTGTAGGAAAACACAGACACTTGTCACCGTGGTTACAATAGCAATCGATCCATCGATACATAAACTATACTTCCGCTCACCAAAGCTCCAGTAGATGGTCAACTTCTTTCATGTTCTGTTTGTATTATTTACCTCTGGTGATGTAGTCTAAGCCCTCTCGTCTCCTCTGCATAACTACACTTTTCGCACACACACCTACGGTCATCAGCTCTGATTTATGAGATGATGTTTCAGTGGGGCTGCGAGCGCTTTGCTCCACTTGTGATTTATTTTTTGCCGCACACATTGAATGAAAAACTACTCTCTTCAATGTGCAGTGTAGTAGAAAAGTAATTTGTTTTCCATCTCATTCATGTGTTTTTATTATCAGAAAGTGAAGTTGTTTATTTGTAAGCTCCAAATCTTAATCTTTCCCTAAATGGCCTTTGTGCCCTAAAAGAATTGTGACACAAAAGGCCAAATGGCTTTGCCCCTAAAATGACGCAATTCCAAGCCTACTCCTGACGTGTCGCAGTGTAAAGCATCTCTTCCTCCTGCAGGGTGGGAACATCTTCGCCGCTCTCAGCCAGTCCCAGAGTGACGAGGAGGAGGACGCTGATTTGGATGAGGACGATGAACCAGCTAAAAAGGTACAGTGCTGTAGATTGAGGCTTCAAAGGACCTCAGGTGAAAGGATGCTACCGTAAGGAGAATTCATAGCTTTAACTACATGAAAATGAATCAAAACTAGGAATTAATGTGAACTTAAATCATAGTGCAGCCAAGTTTCCTCTTTACTTATGCAGGTGATAAAGTAAAAATACTGCAGTCTCGCGGTCAGAACCAGAGTAAACCAAGCCTGCAACACGATCTTCCACTGCAGTGCATTACAGCATCACTCCTTTTGTTGTACCTTTCACAATAATAACACAACTTAAATGCACTCTTAGGTTCGCTAAGAGGAAATTCAACAGCTTATTATTGCGTTAGAAGAAGAAATACTCAGCAAGGTGACATTCAGTTTCACTCTGTTAGCATACACAATACAAACATGCACAGACACATGGATTCTTTTTTATGGAGAGTGGTCACAGGGAAGGGGCTTGCTTGGGGGCAGATTGAGGTTCGGTGTCCGAACCCCCAGTTAACAGTCCTCATGACTTTTTTGGGTGGGTATCTGTACTGGGATTTGAACCAGTGACAATTTGGTTCGCAAGCCAAGTTCCTCCAGAATGGAGTTTTGACATTTTTCTTTGTAACAAACATACTCTTCCGGGGACAACAATCCAGCAAAAAGGGCCCAGATTTGTTTAGAAAGCACACATGTTCTCATATGAGTGGAAACTAAATATCCTTTCCTATAGAGTGGTGCAGGAATGAGTCCTAAAACCCAGAAGTGAGTGCATTTTACCTCTTCCGTTTCCCTCGTCTCAGAGTCAGTGGGATTTCTCCGTAGGATTTTGGAAAATACTGTAGCTTGAAATAAGGTCTGTGGTTAACACAAATTTAAGAGACGGCTCACGTTTTGTTCTACAACATTAAATACATCAACGTATGGAGGAGTCACATTGCTTTCTCGTCGAGGGGACCCATGAGCAGCTTACTTCCAGGTCGGCCTACAAAAATACGTCATCCCTGCACCACTATGTTGTATTTTATTATTTAACTGAAATGTGAACCTTTTGCTTCAATAGGCTAGACAGATGTTGGAAACAAAGCTAGTTTGCATTCTGTTTTGCAACATTTTTCAAAAATGGACTCTCAATTCCCCATGTGTGGAATCAAGCCATTATGCAAAATGATGGCATTCAGATATTTATAGAATAATTATGACCTTGTTCGAAGCTGACTATATATGGCTTTGGCTAGAGGTGGAAGAAGTACTTAGATCCTTTACTTAAGTAAAAGTGTATTTGGTATGAAAATCCTCCATTACAAGGGATAGTCGTGAATGACTCTTAAGCAGAAGTATGAAAGTATTGTCAATTAAAAGTACTCAAAATGCCAATTGCACATTGGCTCTTTTGACAGTATTATTGTTACTTTATATAATATTATTCTGTTTTAATTGCTCACTAAGTACGTTGTCCTTATTGAGACTATTTCAGATGTTTATTTTTTAATGCTGGGTATATTGGCCGTACAGTAGTGCATTTTATCATATTAAAATGTCCTGTGTTTTTATATTTAAATATCAATAAATGAAGTGGAGTAAAAAGTACAATAAATGCTCCCAAAAAGTAGAAGTATAAAGTAGCACAAAATGGAAATACTCAAGCAAAGCCAAAAGTACAGTACGTGTGTCGTGGCTTCCTTCTCTGTTTTCCTATTTAGGCCCCTAGACGCTGTAAAACAGACATTTCTAAGGCGCTCTCCCATGTTTATATTTCTTTTACTAAAATGTGTGTTTTGGCCTCGGATGGTGGTGATATTGTGTGATGTTTGCTCAAAATAAAATAACAAACAAGGGTTTGACCGATGTGATTACAGGTGCAGTGTGTATTCATCTTTTTAATTGCATGCATTTGCTTCTTTCTTCAGTCTCCAGATAACGACGAGGACAAGAAGTCAAAGAGGGGGAAGAAAGAGCCACAGAAGGTCATTCACTAGTGCTGCCGTTAGCTTAGCGCTTTCAGCCGGCTCCTTCCAGCTAACCAGGATGTGATTAATCTGTCCCTGTAGAAAGGAAGGCCTGCTAAAGGATCACGCAGCGAGGATGAAGAGGAGGATGAAGAGGATGAGGACAGTGACGAATGTGACACCATGAAGGTATGTGATGATGATTGAGGTCTCCTCCTCTGCTCTGGATCAGTGCTGACTGTTCTGTCTCTCAGAGTGCCGAGGATGTGATCGCAGAGCAGGCCCAGCAGGAGGGCGACGACCCGTATGCCAACCTCAGCAAGAAGGAGAAGAAGAAGAAGAAGAAGCAGGTGAGGATAACGTTCAGCATGTTCACATTGGCTCTGAAACTCACCTTGAGTGCCCCACTGTGGGGAGAGGAGATTCCTGGCTTTCTTTGAATAGTTGTACTGTTTCTCAAACTCTCAAGCAAAAACCTCACATTACTGTTGGTGAGCCATGACTTTTTATACCAACGAATTCAGAGTTTTTGGTTTTTAGTCACATTAACCCTTTAGAGTCTTGAGGCTAATTTGGGCATTTTTAAGCTCCTTTTATATTTAATTTTTCTTACTATACCCCATTCAGAAATGAATAGCTTGTCAGTGTTTGGTATCTTTTTCTGTAGGACAACCACACCTATATAACCTGATAGTTATTTTTTTCATTTTGACATACTGTATGAACATCTTGGGCCCAAAAGCACACAAAAAAACGTAAAAACGGATTTTGAAAATGATGATATTTTTTAGATTGGTTAGCACATACATGCACAACTACACATTTTGAAAGCTGGACATATATACAGGGGATGTCACTATGATAATGTAAAGGTTTGATTGAGGGTTCATGAAGCTATATACACATTTGATGAACAAATAGCAGGTGCATCCATAGGCGTTTTACACTCATGACACAGAGTAATGAGTAGTATTGTATCTTCAAAACTCAAAATCTATCTTATAATATCTCAGTTCTCAATGTTTGTCTGTCACCATTATTCAATGGCCGTCTCTCTTCGTCTCCCGCTGTCTGTCGATCTCCCGCCGTGTCTCTCCGTCTCTACGTCTCGCTTCATATAACTCCGTTTGCCTAAATACCCCTCGTGTTGAGCAACGTCTAACGTTTCCAGCAGCATTTTCTGCTCCGTAAAAGGATCAAATACAGCGAAGATATTAAATATGCGCTTCCATTTTTCATACTTTTGAGTGCTTGAAAAACATATTATCGTAGAAACTTTGAATCATCGTATTTACATTTTTACTGGGTCTATTTGCGTGAAATAAAGACTGGCATAGAGTTTCAAGCCAGTACTGTCCGCAGATGCAGCCGGCAAAGTTGTCCTGATTGTTGTTTTTATGAACAGTTCACTTGATCTGATCACGCCGGCGTGGCGGTCGACTCTTTAGGGTTAATCTTAAGGCTGAACCATAAATCTAATCCATCTAGACTTGTTTGCACACACACATTCACATGCACACCTGTTTTCACTTGGACACTCATTCGTGCCCTCTGAACCCCCCACACTCACAAGATATTAAATCCACATTTTTCATGAATGTAGCCTTTATATTTTTTTCTCAAAGTTCCCCAGATTTATATTTAAAATATTCAAAATGTTCTGTTGGTGTGCAGCACACTCATGATCCTGTGGAGAACATTTAAAGGTCCCATATTGTGTCCATTTTTACTGATCATAATTCCATTGTTGAGGTGTACTAGAATAGAATTACATTTTTCAGGGGTCCAGCCTGACATGGGATCTAAGCTGTGTAGGAACAGCATATGTAGCAAGGCTTTCAGAATCAGAAGAAATTATTTCCCCGGGGAAAAATTGTT
Source organism: Eleginops maclovinus (assembly GCF_036324505.1). NCBI lineage: Eukaryota > Metazoa > Chordata > Actinopteri > Perciformes > Eleginopidae > Eleginops > Eleginops maclovinus. Next base: position 2,262,122 of record NC_086361.1, on the reverse strand, counting down.
CTAAGATTTAAGAACAATATGAAAAAAAAGAGAAAAATAACAATTTAAAGTAAGATTGTCCAATTAAAAGATAAAATGAAGTTATTTGTATGAAAAGAATAAATCAAAGTAAGATGTAAAAATATCCCGCAAAAAATTGGGTTTTGTTGCTCCATTTAAAAATTAAATAAAAACTGTATATAAGTTCTCTTAAGAATGTGCAATAAAAACATTAAATAACAATATTTGTATAAAAATAATAATTCAAGGTAAAACTTCCAATAAAAATATTGATAAAATATCCTCGGGAAATGTGTACAGTTAAATAAGAATTAAAAAGAAAAATGTGCACATTGTGATACAATATATAACATGTTTATTGCTATATATATATATATATATATATATATATATATTGTACTGTGCTGATTAACAAGACGTTAATGCTGAATTGCATATTAGAAAAAAGTCCTGTAAGGATTAATTTGGTTACTCAGTCAAACAATTGAAAAACAGTCTGTGATACCATCCCTTTTGAAATTCTAGATATTCCAAATTTCACCTCAAAAGTAAGACATTTAAATCAAAATAAACTATTGTTGTGTGTCCGGGTCAGTGCTCTCATGTCTCGTGTGTGTCCTGCAGCTGGAGTACGAGCGGCAGGTGGCCAGTATCCGCGCTCAGAACGCCCTGGAGGGAGACTTCTCCATCTCCCAGGCTGAGATGTCCTCCAGACAGGCCATGCTGGAGAACGCCTCTGACATCAAGGTTGATACTCACCCTCTTGTTCTCTGAAACTCTCTTCTCTTACTTTTTCTTCATGTAATGCAGAGATCGATGTGTTCTCTGTTAGTGAAGACATTTTGTCTTGTGCCTTCAGCTGGAGAAGTTCAGCATCTCCGCTCACGGAAAGGAGCTCTTCGTTAACGCCGACCTGCTGATCGTGGCAGGAAGGAGATATGGTTTAGTCGGACCAAATGGGTAAATATCTTTTAGTCTTTTTCAAATAGATTTCTCTTAATAATGATGGCACACAGATGATCAGGAGTTGGGTTATATACAGAACCACCATTAAAATGTTGGGAAGGATAGAGGGTCCCTGTTCTACATATAGATCTTCTGATTCATACTGGGTAGTATATTTAGCTGAATGTAAGTCAATGGGAAAAAGTCTTTCTGGGCCGGTTAACCTCACGGACTGATACGGAAGTTGTAGTACCCGGAGTTTGGCCACTACAAATATTTTCTCAAAGTCCAGAGCACTGCCTGGGGGCTTGATCCTAACAACTTTTATTCTGGGAGTTGTTTACAGTCAAGTCTGGTTGGTTGATTGATAATAATAATAATAAAGGATACATAACATTTGTATAGGGCTTTCCCCAATGCTCAACCATGCTTTATAAAGAAAATCACAACAAAACAAAGAAGAAAATGACCCCCCAAAAAACCATTATGAAATGCATGTATTTATCAGTTATCTTTTGAAAATAAATAATATTAAATAAGTAAGGGATAATGTTGTATTGCACGGTCAGATACTAAACAAACTAACGACTCAACTCCCAATATGAATTGAAATTATTTGATTGACTCAAAAATGATCGTATTTCTTCCCCTAAGAAAAAAAACACTCTGTTTCACAGCGCAACAACAACTCTACGCAGCACTGATGAAGGTTTTCTGTAACTGTTGAAGTCTGTTCACAGTTTCTAATCCACTACTGCAGAGCCCAGACCGTGTTCCTGTTAGTGTTCACTTCCTGTCTGTCTTCTTCTGGTGATTTATCTGACATCTTTAACCTCTCTTCCTTTCTCTTTCTTGATCCTCATTAACAACGGTCAATAAGTCCTTGACAGCGGTCTGTACTACTGGATTAACAATGTGTCACATGTTCTAAATTCACCAATCAGAATCAAGTATTCAACTAATCCATGTAATACAACAAAAATAGTAATTAAGGAACGAGAATACAAAGGTTTGAACACTTCTTACTGTAATGGTAGATGCATAGGCGTCTGCTTTTTTGACGAAAAAAAAACATCTCAAATTTATAGAACCCACTGCAGGTTGTCTCGTGCTGCTGTTACTGAAGTGTCTAATATTCTGATGATGCCTTCACTGACCCTGTGTTCTCTGGTGTTTCAGTAAAGGAAAGACCACGTTACTGAAACACATCGCCAACAGAGCCCTCAGTATCCCCCCCAACATCGACGTGCTGCTGTGTGAACAGGGTGAGTGACCTTCCCTCATTCCTCTCCGTCCGTTTTGTAGTATCCCACTGACTGTTTGTGTGTGTGTGTGTGTATAGAGGTGATAGCTGACGACACGCCGGCGGTGCAGGCTGTGCTGAAGGCAGACGTCCGGCGCCTGAAGCTCATGGAGGAGGAGAGGCAGCTACAGGCTCTGCTGGAGAAGGGAGAGGACAGCGTGGCTGAGAGGCTGGACAAGGTGTGTGTGTGTGTGACACTGGCACTGGGAGATGTAATTATGATGAGCCAACAATAACTTTGATGTGCGGCTGTCCATAGATGCTCTACAAAAAAAAACTCTAAAAGAATCTACTGTAGGTCCGTCCCCTTGTGCCTTCTTATGGTGTTGTTTCATGCTGGCCTTATGAATGTGGAAAACAGTGCATTAGCACGGTTTAATTTAAAATAAAAATAGAAATGGAGATCACCCTCCTGTCCACTTGTATAAATGGACATAAGATAAGATGTACCTTTTATTAATCCCTGTGGGAAATTCAGGAGTTTAAGCAGCAACAAAGTGAGAATGAAAAACAGGACAGTTCCACTCAAGGATAATCAAATAAAATAGCAATGATATACAGGTAATAACTGTTAAAAACAATCTGTTAAAACCCCAAAAGTATTAAATGAACATATAAAGATTCTGGAGTCTGTGTTGTTAAATATATTTACATGAATCCCAGTTAGTATGATTGTATGAAACCATTTGAATAAATGAAACTTTATGTAATCTATAACTTGTTAAGCCGACACATCTTCGACTGTGCATTTCACCATGTATAAAAACAATAGGTTATGTAACACAACCTAACCTATAAAAAAATGTTGACTTTATTTGATAGTTTGACAGTAATTAGCATAACGTTCATCTAACATACAGCCCTGGAAAAAATGTGAAGAGCACTTCAGCGTTATCATGTTCTCTTGTGTTAGTATTTATAGGTATGTCTTTGAGTTAAATGATTTGTTATTGTATTCTCTATACTACTGACAACTGAGCTGTATAATTGAACGTTTAAAACATAAAGAGACTTTGGCTGATATTGGATGGAAAATGCTTAATGACCACCTTAACTTACATGATCTGGGTTTGTCACAATTGGTGTCTCACTTTAGATCAGGATCGTCCAAACTTTTTTCACTGAGGGCCACATAGAGTAAAATACACTAAATCAATCAAATGTAGGTAAATTATTCTTGATACTTGAATGTGCTTAAAGAATAAAAAACAGCCTACATCACAGCCATTAATAGGGTTTAGTTTATTTTGTTGGCCGCTCATTCCTGAGCACGAGCCTCAGAGTGCTTATAATATGAGGAAATAGGAAGGGTATATTTCAAGCTGGTTATACAAATAAGTTATCAGACTTTTTTTTGAATCAACTAAAATTAGTTTGAACATGTTTTCAACTTTAATTGACTGAATGTATTTGAAAATGTGGCTTATCAAATTCTTTAAGATATAGTATTATAAAACAAGCACAAGTTTCAGGTGTGGGCCATATTCCATTATACTTTTAGAATTTGCTGAGGGCCGTAAAGGGACCACAGGCCGCATTTGGCCCCCGGGCCGTAGACACCCCTGCTTTTAGATGTTGCGGTCTCAAAGACTTGTGGGACAGCATTATCTCCTCGGTGTGTCCTAAGCTAAAGGAGATAAAGGAAGCATTGCAGCTCCTTCCCTAGCATGTAGAGACCTCTATCAGCTGGCTCTTCCTGCTCTTATCCTCAGTCAGAAATCTAGCTAAGCACCAAAAACTCTTCTGACTGCATCCCTCTTGTTCCACTACTGTCCTCTGCAGGTCTATGAAGAGCTGAGGGCCATCGGAGCTGCAGCAGCTGAGCCCAAGGCCCGCAGGATCCTGGCTGGTCTGTCCTTCACCCCTGAGATGCAGAACAGACCCACCAAGAGGTTCTCTGGAGGCTGGAGGATGAGAGTCTCCCTCGCCAGGTATACCCACACTGAAGTCACGGCTCGGCGAGGTCAGAAGTTCTGTTTCACTCACTGTTCACCTGTCCCCCCCCAGAGCTCTGTTCATGGAGCCCACTCTGCTGATGCTGGACGAACCCACCAACCACCTGGACCTGAACGCCGTCATCTGGCTCAACAAGTAAAGAGCCGCTTTTAATCTTGCGCGTTTCCCTCTAACGCATCACTGAGTGTTTCATATTGGTGGTTTTAAATTGGAAGGAATCATGTCGTTGTTCTGTAGCTTATCCCAGGACTCTCTGTCCTCGTAGTGCGAGCCAGGTAGTGACCCCCCCCCACTGAGGCTATTTAGTTTGTGCATATTTGGTTCAGAAATGGGATATTTTAGCAGCATCAGTGTAAAGATGACAGTGTGTGAGATCAAAATAATGTATTTATCCTGGCTAAAATATAGATTTTTGTGACATGCTCCAGTTAACAATTACACAAATAAAATAATAAAATATATTTATACAAGCACTATAAGGTTTAGTAAGAATTTGCAATAAAAAAATATTTCATAAATACAATGATGAATGAACATAAGCTTTAATTAAAATAATAAGAGGTCTGAAAGATGAAATCAATTAAAATCAAGATAGTAAAAATGTGCGCATTGTACTAAAATAATATAATTTATATACATTTTAATAAGATCCATGTTGCTTGGATCTGTTCACTGCTCACTAGCCTTCATAGCTCCTCCACTTTTGGTCGCTTTTGGTAACCTTTAGCAACCAAATATTACCTCAACCGAAAAACAGCCTGACCACTGACTCATAAGATAACTGAGAATACATGCGTGATATTACAGAGAAATAAAGATTTGAATATCCCCTGACAGGACAGTACAGAGAGCTGTTCCATCCCTGCAGCTCAGAATAACATAAGACCACCTTGGGGGATATTTGAAATAAAAGTTATTCTTCATGTTTGGATCATATGACCCCTTCAACTTGTATTGACGTTCAAAATACTATATATTGTTTTACTTCATTATATAAATGCTTTTAATTTACTTCCACAGCTACCTTCAAGGCTGGAAGAAGACCCTCCTCATAGTTTCCCACGACCAGAGTTTCCTGGACGAGGTGTGTACGGATATCATCCACTTAGACTACCAGAAGCTCTTCTACTACAGAGGGAACTACTGTAAGTGTTAAATATCTCTACCTACATATGTGTATTGTGTTTAACATCACTGTTACCCTATGCATTCCCCTTTGAAGACATAAGGGCTTCTTCTAGCTACTATTATTTATTGAGCAACTGTTTTATGTTCCTTTTTCAGTGACCTTCAAGAAGATGTATGTGCAGAAGCAGAAAGAGATGCAGAAACAGTATGACAAGCAGGAGAAGAAGCTCAAAGACCTGAAGGCTGGGGGCAAGTCCACCAAGCAAGCTGTGAGTATTTCTGTTCACCCCGGAGCGCAGCTTTCAGAACCTGGAAGCCAAGAGGCATGAGTTTAAAGACAAAACCAATCTCATGACAACTAAGGCTCACTCGAAATGGTCATGTCAGTCAGTTTGCCAGCTCATAGAGTGCTGTTATGAACCTGGAAATGTTCAATACCCCAAAGATTTATAATAGAAATGTAGAGTATGGGTCAGACCCGGCGGCAGACATACAGGCCCAAAGTAAAACTAATACATTTTACATTGCCAACTATCTCACTTTCACACGCATTACGTTTCTTTGCACAGCTTACATTCTTCTTTTATTCATGGCCTCGTAACTTTCCTTTTTTCCGATCAGCAGCAGGTCTCTCCCTCCTGGTGAGCGGATGCCGTAAAGCCCGCCTCTGCTGCAGGATCTGCATTCTGATTGGCTAACGCACTTCTGTGTTGAAAACTCTTTAACGATTAGTTTTGAACTTTTGTGTTGTTAACCCTTTGTGAACTGGGTTACATGTGCGCAAAAAAAACACATTATAAATGACATTTCACTATCGCTACACGTGCCTGGTGGGTCTAATAAAGCTGAAACAACGGTGATTTCTCCTGGGCAGGTCCACATCCTGGATGGCCGGGCCTGGCACAGGTCCCCAGCACATAGTAACTGCAGGATGCTAGCTTGCATATGTTAGGCAATTTGCACAATTAGCACAAGTTGTGTTAATTAATATTAATGGTATGTGGACAATGGTTAAAACATGACTTGTCTGATTTGGACAATTTTCAAGTGGTTTTGGGGGTTGAGGATACTGAATCCATTTCTGGACCAAACATGGCAGTTTTAACCAGAAAGTTGCCATATTTGTACTCTCTGTGGGCTGATTTTGATTAATATTAGGTTGATTTTAGAGATTTATGGGACTCTTGATAATTTGGATAGGACATATTGATTATTTATTTAAAAAATAATTGTCCGTGAGTACAAATATAGTTATTTCTGTTTAAAAGTGCAATTTTTAATCCTGAAAATGTCAATTAATAACCCCCAAAACATTCCAGAATTTTTCAAATTGTCCAAGCAATTTGTTTTACTATTGTTTACACAGGCTATAATGCCATTTATTTTGCTACTTGTGCAAAAGTTAGCATCCGGCAGTTTCTGTGTGCTGGGCTCCCTACTAAACATTTCTAACATAAAACTTTAGGGGTACTCAACATTTCACACTGCTAGCGACTAGAATATAAGCTTTACGACCTTGGCAAACGTACAACGTAAAACTCTGGATTTATAACCCTTCCGCTCTGTCTCGGTTTGTCTCTCTTCTCAGGAGAAGCAAACAAAGGAGGCGTTGACCAGGAAGCAGCAGAAGGGCAAGAAGAAGGGCGCTCAGGAGGAGGAGAGCCAGGACGCCACGGAGCTGCTGAAGAGGCCCAAAGAGTACACCGTCAAGTTTACCTTCCCCAACCCCCCGCCCCTCTCGCCACCCATCCTGGGACTTCACTGTAAGAACACTGGCTCACTGCTGCAGAGGTTCAATGCAATCGTAAAGCCCTTCGTTGTTATGAAGAATTAGAAATAAATTCACCAGGGTTGTAGCTTTAAATTAATTCAGTGTGACGAGCAGAAGAACATGCTGCAGTATCCCACATTGCATGGTTTTGAGGATCGTGATACACTTGTAAACTTCTGATCATCACCCTTGGAGAAATTATCCCAATTGTTTTATTCAGTCTCCAGAACCGCCATGGGTTCAGCCATTAGAACCACATTACCACGACCCGAGAAATATTTCTGTCCATAGCAAACACACAAAAACTCTTTACTGAAATAGATTGTTCTGGCTGCTTAGCTGCACTGTTTTGAGATGGAAAGAGAGAGCATCATCGCTAAACTTGTTGTGTAAAGCAATTTTAAGATCTCAGAACCTCTGAGGCCATTTTCAAACATGTTACAGAGCAAAACATTAATTGATTAATAAAAAAACAATCATTATGCAATCTACAATGATAAAAACGAGTTTGAACCCTGAATATAAAGCAGAACTACAGATTAGGTTACATTAACTTTACTTGACCTCAGTGTGTTTGTGCCATAATTAACGTATATAGTGCAGAAACAATGAGTTAATTAAAGTCATTTTATTAGTAGAGCAGCTACTCTAAAAGTGTTATTTTTCATATTTTCGTACATTTTAAAACAAGTAAATGGTGGCTCAGAACTGTACACAGTGTTTCCGTTCCCATTTCTAATACTATAAATAACACCCAAAAATCTCCTTACTACAGTAAATTAATTCTTATATTTTTCACACATCCTCTTTTGAACATTTAATTATTCCGGAAAGAACACTTCATCGCTCCCAAGCTAATTCTTTCAGAGTTGAAAGTAGTTCAATATTGTAATGACCACGATTGCCGTCAGATATCCTTAAATATCTGTCCGTAAATATCAGTCTACGGCAAATAAGGAGTAGTTGTTTATTTCGGTGTGAGTCGGTTGCTACCCTGAGATCTGTCCAGTGTTTCAACCGCTGTTAAAATGTCACGGTTAATAATAACAAGAGTGGAGCCAGAAGAGGCAGAATGAATGTTTTCTTATTACGACATCACTTTCTCACAAACAGTATTTTAATACACGATCAAAAAAACACCCTGATGATCAAATGGTAGGGTCAGCTGGTTATGATCGGCTTAGAAACGTTGAAAGTTGACACGAGTCGACACCTGATGCCAGTCCAACGTGCCTCACAACTTCATGTGTTCGACCCCAAAAGGGGCATTTGATAACCTCCAGCCACTAGAGGATGCTGCGCTCCTCCCTCTTCCACTGCTCCTCATCTCATCACCATGATCGCCAGCTGCCTGCAGATTTTAATGACAATGTTGCTAGAGATTTCCGTTTGGATAAGTAGCAACCGTTAGCTTTAGTTTAGAGGTCACAGCATGTGTCTCAGTGTGGCGTTCAGCCTCTTCCTTTACATTCAGAAAGTGATTCACCATTCTGACTCCACGCTCTTTCCTCTTTACAGGTGTTGACTTTGGATATGAGAATAAGCCTCTCTTCAAAAATGTGGACTTTGGAATCGACATGGAGTCCAGGAGTAAGTTTCCTGCGTTATTTCATGGTTAACCTTTAAATGCTTTCTGTATACTGGGGGATACAGTCATATGACAGTATGTATCCATGAGTAAAATGTGTGTAATAACACATAGTGTAATATTGAGGTTACATGGTTGTAATATGATTCTAATAACATGTAATATCGAAAAAATAACAGTTTAACATGGGTATACTAAGGGTGTAATGTGTATTAATGGTGTAACATGGGTGTAATAGTAGTGTAATATTGGTATAATATTGGCGTTACGTGGATGAAATAACAGTATTACGGTATAACAGGTGAAATAATATAATAATAGTATAACATGGGTGTAATAACAGTGTAGTAGTAAGTGTGTAGCGTAGAAGATGGCAATCAAGTGATTGCCCGTTTAAGGGTTAAGAACAACACGTGAAGATCGTCTGCAATACAAATTTTAAAAAAGGTTCAGTTTGCATTTTAACATAATCAAACATGGCAGTAGGTTAGTATTTTCTTAATGTTGAGATCATGGCAGAGAAGCTGAATCGTTAACATCATAGTTAATCTTCAGTCTCGTCTTGCGGTGTACTTACTTGACTTCTGCTCCCTTTAGTCTGTATAGTCGGACCAAATGGTGTGGGGAAGAGTACCCTGCTGCTGCTGCTCACTGGGAAACTGCAGCCTGTAAGTGTTCAGAGATGCTCACATTTGAATATTACAGAATACCTGTGCTCCTAGCTAATGGGATGATCTGTATTTCAGACTAAAGGAGAGATGAGGAAGAATCATCGCTTGGTGAGTGACTTCCTGTTGATGTGTGACTCTTTGTAAACTGTTATCCATATGCTCAGGGTTGGGAGGGTTTCTTTAAAGTATTCCGTTACTATTACTAGAAAATAAGCGTCTCTCGATGTGGCTTTTATATTGTGATGGTTACATCCATCTAAATGACCAAAAATTGTACAGAAATATTTACTGTCGTAGCATTGGTTTTCCTAATGTCTTTATCATCACATCACAATTGTTTATTTATCCCAGGGGATTGATCTTTCAACTTTGGAATGAAAGATTGAATTTTAGCCGCCTTTAGCTTAGTGGTAGTAAAGTGAAGTCATGTGACCGTGCTGTACTTCCTCTATAGCCCAACATTAGCCGCCTTTAGCTTAGCGGTGGTGACGTGAAGTCATGTGACCGTGCTGTAGTTCCTTTATAGCCCAACATTAGCCACCTTTAGCTTAGCAGTGGTGACGTGAAGTCATGTGACCGTGCTGTAGTTCCTTTATAGCCCAACATTAGCCGCCTTTAGCTTAGCGGTGGTGACGTGAAGTCATGTGACCGTGCTGTAGTTCCTTTATAGCCCAACATTAGCCTCCTTTAGCTTAGCGGTGGTGACGTGAAGTCATGTGACCGTGCTGTAGTTCCTTTATAGCCCAACATTAGCCTCCTTTAGCTTAGCGGTGGTGATGCACACCAATGCAACCGTAGTGGTTCGTTTATAGCCTAACGTACGTCATTTACTGTTCATTTATGTTACTATTATAAAAGAAGTGTTAATACGTGGAGATTATCCTGCTGAACCAAATGTGTTATTTTCATAAACTCGCAAAAGTTTGTTATGCAATATTGAAAAACATAATTTTTGAGGGAAATTTAAGAGATGGTATTTAAGTGGTATTTCTTTATCTTTTTTAAAACAAAGCTGCCTAGATTTGAAAGTTTCTTTAATGTATATTATTAAATGTTTCTTAGATAACTTTTCTTTTCATTTTAGTTTTTTTTCCCCCCCTTTTTTTCTCATGGTAACACAGGCTCTGTCCCAATTGCATGTATACTTTTACATTTTCTTCAATCGAGAATACTTAATACTTGCTGTAAATTGAAGTCTAGCGGTAAACAATCATAAAGAAATAAAACATAACTCAAAATTAAACTGCCGCTGGGGCACCAGTAAGCAGATCCATGCAGGAGAAATGAGAAGTCCAGGCCATTGATCCAGTGTCCTACGTTCCTATACACGTAATGATCGCGCCCTGCAGCTCTCACTGTGCTGTCCCTGGTATAAAACCATCTGCTCATTCTGGCGCCTCAATCCCACCCCCAGCTGTCTCCAATACAGCAGGTGCCCAAAACCACCTTCAAAATATAAGCATAAAGAATTCATTTAATAAACTAAGAAAACTACAATAAATAATAACTCATTAACTATATATTTTTTAAAAACAGTAGAAAGAGAAATGGATAGCTATATTTTAAATCAACGTATAGCTCCAACAGGAGGCAGTAATGAACTGTCTTGAACTATTTTTTTAGTTTACTGTAATTAACTAAAATAATTACATTCAATAATAATACATGTACTATAAACAAAAACTGCAAGAAAATGAATGTTAAACTATTAAATAATATAAATCAGTTCATAGCTCCAACAGTGAGCAGTGATTGTCCTGGACCTTTTTAATTACGTAATGTCGGACGACACATCATAAATACAAACGACAACAATGGAAAAACAGAATTCATAATAACTGTTTTTATGAAACAAAGCTCTGGAACCTAGTTTACTTCCACAGCTGACTGAGGCGATGGAGAGCTGTAACTGGTCCTCTTGTCTTCCTGCAGAAAGTGGGCTTCTTCAACCAGCAGTACGCCGATCAGCTGAACATGGAGGAGACAGCCACAGAGTACCTGATGAGGAACTTCAACCTCCCCTACCAGGACGGCAGGAAGTGCCTGGGACGCTTCGGCCTGGAGAGCCACGCCCACACCATCCAGATCTCCAAACTGTCCGGTATCCACTCGGAACCGTCAGACAACATGTCAGCTGACAGGAAGTAGATACCTTCTAACATTGTGTCTGCATGTGTCTCAACAGGAGGTCAGAAGGCCAGGGTAGTGTTTGCTGAGCTGTCCTGTCGGCAGCCTGATGTCCTCATCCTGGTACCAGACCTATTTCCACACTGACTGACAGAATACCTGAATGAATTCTGTGACTGACTGACCCTTTTTTCTCTTATAGGATGAACCCACCAACAATTTGGACATTGAGTCCATCGATGCCTTATCGGAGGCCATCAATGAATACAAAGGAGGTGAGAAAAAGGTTCTGTAAGACACGTGGGTCCATATGCTGGTCTTTGCCTATCCTGGTTACTAGTGGGGAAACCAGTTATATGGCGTGGCATGTATAAGATAGTTCTAGTAGTTACCTGGATGTAAGTCTAGCCCTCTATCTACCTTTAGGCCCAGCTGGAAGCAGTGGTCTGTACTAAGGGTTAATGTTATTGAGGTAACTTCAGTTTAACTCCTACGATGGTGGTTCACGTCTTTTTGGGAGATTACCATCCTAATTATGGAAAGCCAAGTTTTCCACAATGTATCCGTATTTCAACGCGTTCTTTGGTGGTATTTCGTGCAAATAAATTTGTGATTGGTCATATTCTGCAAACCCCGCCCCTTTCATGTGAACACGCTCCTAGCCAGGCTGAGGGTTGACTTCCCGAGTTGTTGTAACCAGTGTTGTAGCATCGTTTAGGGTTTATCAGGACTAGTTAAGCCAGATGACACAAACATATCCTGGGTCTGTTATACAGGGCACTGGCTAATTCCTGGTGAGTTCAAAGAGGAGCTGGTGTTTGACAGAATGTTGTTATTGTAAAACTCGATTCAATGCTTTTTCTGGAGAGGAAAAAGATTACGTATTGAAAATGGCGATATTTTTAAAACCTTTTACTTACATGTGATGATCAGGCAGACAGAATGTTATATAAAACTCTCGAGCCAGACACGGAACAGTAAATCCTGTCACACTTGTCCACATTTAGTACATTAGTAAGTAAATGACTTGTTTGGTCTAAACAAGTGAAGAAAACCCCAATAGAGATCTTTAAAAAACATCTAACATTTTCTCTCCCCGTGCAGCCGTGATCATCGTTAGCCACGACGCCCGACTCATCACAGAGACCCAGTGCACCATGTGGGTGGTGGAGGACCGCTCCGTCAACCAGATCGACGGAGACTTTGACGACTACAAGAGGGAGGTGCTGGAATCTCTCGGAGAGACCATGGTCAACAAAGTCAACCCCTGAGACCTTTCGTTACATCCTCAATACACTTACTCTGTCCTCAGAGCGACATAATAAAACCTATCTATCCTCTTTATTCTGGACTGTCACATCTTTAACGGTGGTGGAGGAGTGTACATTTCTATACATATCGAGGGAGGTCATAGATTATCTGCAGTTAAGATCTACTAAAGACAAACGATACAATAAAACACTTTTTCATCATGTTTTTATTGTGCAATTTTCATTGTGGTGTACATGGTCAGACAGTCACTTCAGATAAGCCCTGTATGTCTTCTTCACTTTGGCTACTTCCTGTTCGTTAGGGGTTATTTCACTGTACCAGTTATACCAGGTGTCTCCGGAGGTTAGGGACGGGGGAGGTGGCGTGCACCCCACGGCATCATGGGAATTGGAGTAGTCCTCTCCTGAGAACTCCACATATGGAATCTGGAAGGGCAGCAGGCCTGAAAGAGAGAGCCGTGTGTGAGGGTCTGCTTGCCTCACTAACAGCAGTATCTTTAGTGAGTGCTCCAACAGGTTTCTCCACTCTGAATGTGTGAGAAGTGTTCCCAGGTTTCAGGTGACACCTTTAATTATATTATTAGAAAACCCAAAAACAAACACTCTGAAAATCCTCATGTGAATTACAAATCATGCTGTCCTTCTCACTGTTGCAATATACACTAGTCCAATACCGTAACCGCAGTATGCGCAACATTTGGTAAAGATGAATATTTAATTAAGTATTTTTGAGCTGAGACTTGATGAAAAATCATTGTTTGGTAAAGATCCTATTACAAATATGTATAATACAAAAAAGAAATCACTCATTTATTCCTTCAAATACCTGAATTATGTATGTTTTTGAAGATGATGCAGCCTTATTATTATTATTAGCAATGCTAAATAATGTGATATTTAGATTTCCCCAATTTCTTCACTTAAAAATAGCAGAATATTTACACTAGTTTTAAATTTCAAGATGCTGTACACCATTTTAATGGTGTCATACACTATGTTCAGTATCTAAATGTGAGAGTATTCTATATAAATCTGTATAATGTTTAGATACTCCTTTGAATATTATTAACTGAGAATAGTAGATTGGTTTCTTTTATTGAACAAAATAATTATAACAATCGCTGGTTGCAGTATTATATATTTAGTCATTCGTTTTTAAATACTCAACAAACTTACAGAAGCACAAGCATGGATAAAAACATTAAATGTTTTAATATGTAGCATTTTTTCTTCGAATCAGATATTTTAGAGGTTCTTTGCACACAATGGACAACAAGTGTGTAGGAGAGAAACTCCCTCTGGAGGGGACACAGGGATTTTAGCTTACAGACCATTTACATGCACCTACATGCAACATGTACATAGAACACACTGCAGCAAAGGGACAAAAAGCAGAATAGGGCCTCTAACTCTTATGTTACGTACCGTGATCTCTCGCTGTGCCAACGGCTGCAGTTAGCTTCTTCTGCTGACTCATACACACACCTGCAGACAGTCCACAAACACAAGATGAGCAGTCTGGAAGTCAACATGATTCAACACACACACACACTCACACTCACTCACCAGTGCGCGTGGGGTCATACAGCATTCCAGTCTGGGGACTGATGAACTGCTGCAGCAGCTTCACGTTCTGCAGAGGACACGTCCGGGTTAGCATACCATACGAGGAAAATTCATAATGCTATAAATGTTCAATTTAACTGATGTTGTTCATCCAACTTCACCAGGTAAAACCAATTAAGCTAGTAAATTGCAATATCAAAGTGTCCCTGAGATCTCAACACAAATTATCTCCACCAAATCTACATTATATACGCTGCATCTAAAATAAAAACACACACAAAAATACATTTCTATTGATGTTTCAGTCAGACAAATCAACATACTAGTTAGTCATTCATTTCTACAAACTTTACAGTAGCACAAACTAAAACTGTTTACTTTCTTGCTTATTTTATGTATTTATTTTCAAATGGAAATGTGCCAGTTCATTTCAGAGCAAACAATGTAGCCAGAGGCCCCAGATCAGAATAAACTAATTATATTCAAATGTGGTGGAGATAGCAGTCAAATGGAGCGTTTTGCTTTGAATTGTAATAAGAGTTATTTTAGTCTCTGTTTAGGTAGTCTGTGCCTCCCAGTGCTCAAAATCGCATTAGTATATATTATTGTACATTATATTACTTAGTGTGACAATAGTCAAGTGGGACCAAATGCCATCCTGAATTAAGTACCTCCCCCCACTCCTCCTGGCCTGTATAAGGTTGTTACACATAGTACATTTATTAATATGTTTTTATTTTATATTACTTTTTTCATTCTTATTTGACTTTCACTTCATTTGTAGTATTGTTATTTTTCTTTGTTTTTGGTTTGGAAGCACTTTGTGTTACCTTTCGGATATAAAACGTGCTATATAAATAGGTGCTTTGTATTGAAATATGTCAACAATTCAATTTCTACGCAAACAGATTAGGTAAACAATATGTAGTTATGTAAGAATTTGAAATACCAGACACTCAGACGTTGATGAGTGATGTATAACAGAACCCTACAATGTACCGTCAGTGCTTTCGTGTTTACTGTGCGGTGAGGACATGCTAACCCACCTGATGGTGGACGACGATGTTTGGATCCCGACACACTGGACACGGGTTTCCACACACCTTATCCCCTCTCTGCACAAACAGAACCTGGGGTAAGGTGATTTTACATGACACATTTGATACATGGATCCAATGGAAGATGGATTATAATATTACAATGCAGGTCTTGCGTGTCTTCTGTGGTGGGATGCCGCCCTTGTGGTTCCTCCTGTAGCCGGCCCACACTGGATTGGTTCCATACCTCTCAATGTACTCTGTCAGGGGGGAAGGAATATTGACAAGATAAGATGGAACTTTATTTATCCCCGTGGGGAAATTCAGGAGTTAAAGCAGCAACAGGGGAAGAGTGAAAAAAAAATACAAAAAACGAAACAAAAATTAAATGATATAGTTAGAAGATATCCCGGCAAAATGTTGATAACCTAAATGAACATATATGCATATTTGGATTGTTCAAAGTGCAGATCAAAGTCTGTAACAGCGTTGAAATATCAAGTAGAGTGCTGCTGTGAACCTGGAAATGTTGAGTACCCCAAAGTTTGATGTTTGAAATGTATAGTAGGGGTCTCCAGCACATAGAAACTGCCGGATGCTAACTTGCATATGTTCGGCAATTAGCATAAGTTGCGTTAATTAGCATTAATCACCACTATATCCTATGGGGACAATAGTTTATACATGGTTTGGCAATTTTGGAGTGGTTTGGGGGGTTATTGAGGAAGCTGAATGCATTTCTGACATTTTAGGCACAACAATTGCAGTTTTAAACAAAAAGTGGCCATATCTGTAATCTCTGTGGGCTGATTTTGATACATTTTGGGTCGATTTGGAAGATTTAGGGGACTCTGGATCCTTTGGATTGGACAGATTGCATATTTATTTGAATCATTGTCCACAGTAGAGATAATAATGTTCAACTTGTGCTCCCTATGGTCGCAAAACTACTCTTGGTAATCAAAATCAGCCCACAGAGAGTACAGATATGGCCACTCTCTGGTTAAAACTGCCGTTTTTGATCCTGAAAATGTCAGAAATTGATTCTTCATTTTGAACTATTGTCTATTTTCTGTGTGCAAATTTCCTAACATTTGCAAGTTAGCATACGGCAGTTTCTATGTGCTGGCGACGCCTACTATACATTTTTATCGTAAATGTTTGTGGTACTCAACATTTCTTGGTAAACAATGCTGCCAACTAGACGTCAAGGCTAAAAATCTAAATATATGATACAACAGTTGTTAGTCTTATTCAAGCGTCTTCCAATTTAATATATTCTACAAGATTACCGCTACAAAAAAAACAACCATCACTATCATATACATTTTGTGATGAAGAAGAAGACCACCAGCTGGATTTGTTTTTCTACTGTCCATATGCTGCAAGTCTGTGGTCTAAGATTCAAAATGTTCTGAAGCAACTCAATATTGGTTTTACATTTACACCTTTCAATATTTAATTTTGGTTTATGGGTGATAATAGTCCGCGGAATAAGTACAATTATTCTTATGGCTAAAACTTTTCTTTTAAATGCAAATCGCAACACAATTTATTTTAGAAAAACCTGTTGTTGTGCCCTTGTTTATGTCTCCGGCCTGTTAAAAAAAAAAGACACTGACTGCTTCCAGGTACCTTCACTCTCCAGATAATCCCAGGGTCTGTCCTTGAAGCGGTGCAGAGTGTCAGCAGCCTGAGCAGCAGCATCATTCTGGAGGGAAGCTGCTCGGCAGAAGAAGTGACTGGGGGGTGCAAATGGAGAGAGGGCCCCACATGATCTGACAGGGAGCCTCTGCAGACAGGACTGAAAGCAAGCGGAAAGCAGCTCATCATCATCATCATCATCATCATCATCATCATCATCATCATCATCATCACAACAAGCCTAAGAGCTCAGCCAAATGGTTATGGTTGCATGAAACCACTGACTGTGAATGTTTATTACTCAAAGACAAACTTTATCCACAACTCACGTCTTCATAGTATGTTCAGCTTCTCCCTCTCTATAAGCAGGAACAACTTGCACATACTGTACTTACACTGCCTCACAGCATATAGTTTAATTTCAATTTCAGGCAACTGTTTTTTTTTTATGTATATAGCACACTATGTTCAGTAGATTGGTAAAGTATAGAGTATAATATTTTAATCTGTATATTGTAAAATGTACTTTGGATATTGTTTTTTTACTGAGAATAGTATATTGTTGTTTTTCTGTTTATCTTGTTTTATTTATTATTCTTTATTTTAAATAACTTTGTAAGTCTTGTAGATTGACTGTCCATATGCTGCTGTGACAAAATAATTTCCCAATTTGGGATAAATAATGTATCTTTCCATCTATGTATCATATATTTGTCATATATATTTTCATACAGCTCTGGAAAAAATTAAGAAACCACTCCAAATTTTTCTTAAATCTCAACCTTGAATTCCAACAGAGAGAAATGTTGTAAGTAGTTTATAGAATAATAAATACAATAAAAAGCTTCATTTTACTCGAACACACACAAGTAGTAAAAACATACAAACTTATATTGCTGCAGTGGTCTCTTCATTTTTTCCAGACCTGTATATTGTCATACGGTTTTTTTTAATGCCTTATTCATCTTTAGTTTTAGCTGTTGTTTTTTGTAATATTTTCTTTTTTTTATGACTGTTATATATTTGACCTTCTCTTACAACTTATTTCCTTATGTTTAATATTTGCACCATCAAACATCCAAACAAATTCCTTGTAGGTGTACCTGGCAATAAACTCGATTCTAATTCAAAAGGGAATTGTATGTGGCAGATGCAATATAAAGGGCATAAGAGTGTAAACAAACCAAACCTAAACACACATATCAGTATGGTATAAAAAACAATTATACCAATTCGATAAATGATCACAGGTGAATTAAATAACCTGTTAACACGACACACATGGCTATCTTGTCTGACATTAAGCTGCGTTGACACTTGTTTTCAATGCAATAAATGATTTTTTGGTGCGGAATGTCCTTTGTTTTACAGAGTGGGTATTGTGCCGAAATTTTATCAAACTAAATAAACACAAGTGTCATTTACTGTAGCGGTACATGGTGCGTAAAATACTTTAGCTCACTGTGCGACGAGCGTTCAGCGTTTCATCTAGCGTTAACATATTCAAACCATATTACAAACAGCTCACAGAAATGTACATTAATCGGAAAATCTGTATATCATCTGTACAGTAGAATGCAATACCTGATATTGCCGTAATGGTTGTAAAATTGAAGGCGAAAGACGGCACAGAACCTTCGAGACGCTCGACAAGGAGGCAGCCATTTTTTTCTGTCACAGTTCCGGGTTGTAGGTTAAAGGTGAAAGATAAAGCTAGTTTGTAGTATTTTAAAGCGCACAATTTCATATAATGAAAATGGTATGATTCCTATGCATATTATTAATTACTATGTGGATATGTGTACATGCACATTCTGTCATTTTTATTGTAGTCTGTTGTGAATTAACAATATTACTAATATTATGAGTGACGCATGTGAGTATCAACTAAAAACCCGACAGACAAACCAGTCGCCATTTTGAACAAATATAATGAACTAAATATGTATACAATAAGATTACCGAAATCCAGCTTAATCAACAAAATGCGTTGAGGGTCTTTTATATCTACTATATGATATAAATATGCAATACTTTGGAGGTGAAACTGTGTAGGTAATTACAGAAATAGTATCCGTCACATGTGATACGCCATTCTGCCCTTGGCAGATCAGTGAAGGTCGGTTATCCACCATTTTGTTTCAGTGAACAAAAAGGAAACGTTGCTCGTGACGTAAAAAACGTCACTTGGTATAAAAGGCAAGTCCCTCCCGCCCGTGCTCATTCCTGGATTTGTTCAGAGGTAAGTGAAGTCAGAAAGACAGCAAGACTTATTTATAACATATTTTCCGTCTAAAATGCGATTTTTTTATTGAATGTTTTCAACAACCAACAGAGGACTTTGATAAAGACGAAGGACGATGAAGTTTGTCGAAAGAGTCGACATTGAATGTCTGTTTCTTTGTGTGTTTTGCAGGTTTGAATTTGCTTTGGCGAAGACTGATCCGTCGAGGACTTTGAACAACTCTACTCACATTCATATTTTTTTCTTCAAGTATTGGACATTTGATTACTATTTTTGCCTCAAGTTTGTTCCTGAAGGAAAGGCTAGCCTTTAGCTATTACAGCCCCACCCATAAGACGTATTTCAGTTGATATTAAAACCATGAAGGTTGACGATATAAACTTGATGAAATAAGAGATATAAGTGCCTGAAAAGCACACTCTAATACACCCGAAACGCTGAGGATCTATAGTGTCAATAGTAAGTTGATTTTGAAGTTAAATTGAATCGAGATTCATTTAAGTAAAACAAATAGAAAAATTACTTAGCGGTAGCTGGTTAGCCGGTACCGTAAGTTAGCTTGTTTTTGGCAAACAATTTGAATATAGACAATGTTATAGTATGAGCTCACACAGGAAAGTGGACGGAGGCACCAGGCTCCGTTTCTTTGTGTGTGAGACGGAATGGACGGGTTGTACAAAAACTAAATTGTCAGTATATTTATAAAATAACCATAAGCAATCTACTCATAAAGATTGCCGTAGGCATAGAAATTAAATTACTGCTTAATGAAGTCGGACTTTTAGCTTGCCAGGTTTGTTTAGTAGGGGCTGCTCCACGGAACGAACACCCACAGCAATCTATACATAAAGATTGCGTTAGCTTGAGGATTGTGGATATATTCTATGAAGCACTGTGTGTGCTGACATGTCGAAAACTAAAGCACAGGGACTCGGCAATCTGTGGATAAAGATTGCAGGATGAATCGAGCGAAGTGGTCTTTCGAAGCACAAACAGTCGGAATTGTCAAACATGGCGGATTGGTTGTGGTTTGCTTTTCGTCTTCGGACAGCTCCGGGGGATGGCGGTGTTGTCGGAGCAACATTTGGGAGTTCTCTCGTTTAACAAAACCGAAATGCAGAGAAGGTTCAGGCAGATTTTTTTTCATCGCATTGGCGGGTTCAGTAAATATCTGGTCGTCGCCGACTTGTTTTCCTTCACACCAGCTCGGGTTTGCCAGAGATAGAGCCATTGTTGCTTGTGCCGGCATTGGGTTGTCGTGGAAGTGGTTAACTGAGGGAGGCTGTGATAGCCGCCCCTCCCCCTCTGACAGGAGTAGGCCTGTTTTAGATATGACACATGACAGCTTAAGCGCATGCCTTTTATAGGCTGCTTCAACTGCCCTTATATAACCGAGGGCGTCTTACATTGTTATTTGATTTATTCAGTGTCCCTATGATGAGTGTTCCTTAGTCATAGTTCAGTCTGTTGTTGAGCCACCTTAAAGAAAATATAGCAAGTCTTATTTTTTTCTAGAAGAGTGGTTTGTTTACAATAATTTACCAGTGATATATATCTGAACACCCCAGTATGACACAAATAATGTTCTTTCCCCACTGAAGCAGGGCCATGTTTAAAACTGATTTTGTTATGTGACAACTGTGACATTTACAGGAATTGGGTAATTTGCAGTGTTGTGGAGGTCTGAGACTATATAAAACTTCTACTACAGTTACACGGGTAAGACCTAACTGATTCCTCACATCATGACATTTCCAATTAATTGAATTCCGTCCGAAATTCAGGTTCTTTATACGAGTGGACAAATTGGCAGGATGACGGTTTCATTAGAAAACGTATGAAACCTGCGAAAAATATGTGCATGCTTTATATGACCCAAGCAATTAACTCATAAAGCAATTTGTTTATATTTAATAAGACCCCTTTTGGTAGAATAATTGTTTAATGCTTTTAATTCAAGATATTCATAAAGACAAATTAACCCTTTGTTGGCTGTCTGTTTTGATCACTTTGGACTTTTCAAAGATTAAAAGTAGACAGATTTAAATAATAACACATCGAACACCTTTTATTCATTAGTTTGTTTCCAGTCAGGTTAACGTATGACTATTTGTGACTCTTGTCATGTGATATTGCACTAACTATTCTATTAATTTGTAATGCATTTCTCTATTGTCCACAGTCAGTACAGTCTCAGTGTGATCATAAGGTGTCCTGTAGGTGGCCGATAGTGTCCTGCTGGCAGTGATGTCCTTAAACACCCCTGAGGATATAACGTAGTCATTTTACAGTTTTAAAGCATTTCATTCTTCATACAGTTTTTTTATTCATTGGGTTGTATAATCTGAATTATTCTTGAATTGTTTTGGTCATTTCATCTGATTTCCTCAGTAGGGTTTTATACTGAAGATGTTTCTATTACCATTGTTTTTATTTGACTTGCAGTTTTTGCACAAATGTGTATGATTGTGACAGGGTGTGGTATTAAAAATGTGATCAATCATTACCGGTAACATTTCTTTCATTAAGTCATATCTTTGGATATTTTTGTTCTAACAAAACTTTCTACTTTATGGTATTCTTTGTGTCTGAAACATTGATTTAATATTTAATTTTAAAAATCATAGTTAAAGCTATTAATCACATATTAATAATTTACTTTACGATTAGGGAATCAGTGTTCCATTTAGTAATACGTTAAATAAAACAGGTGGATTTGCAGTGAACGTGTAACATTTTGTAAGTCTGTAACATGCAGCTGTGTTCTGTGGTTGCTGCTGCCTCTTAAAGAGTCTGAACTGGAATAAACAATGTTGCGTCACTCTATAATGAGACCAGTGTCCTCTACATGTCTGTCCTGCAAGTCCCAGAGAGGGGACACTGCTCATCTGGTGAACCATGTGGAGTTCGGGGCTGCAGGAGCAACATGGAGCAGGAGGATATGCTGTAGTAGTATGTATGTGGCCATGATACCAGACCAGACCATGTTTATTTCTTCTGGTCTGATGTTCAAATGATTCGCCGGATAGTGGGTCAGACTGTTTGGCAGAGTGAGAAATGTTCCAGTTGTTCAGAGTGTTAAGCATCAGTGTGTTGCACCCTGTTGTTGGAGGGACTTTGAAAA
This sequence comes from Eleginops maclovinus, assembly GCF_036324505.1. Taxonomy (NCBI): domain Eukaryota; kingdom Metazoa; phylum Chordata; class Actinopteri; order Perciformes; family Eleginopidae; genus Eleginops; species Eleginops maclovinus. The sequence continues at coordinate 2,239,746 of NC_086361.1, read as the reverse complement.
GACCAGGTTTGTGGTGTTGAAGTGATTCAGTCTCCGTGGTGAGGGGACTGCTGTCGCTGTTGGCCTTAGAGGTTGTGTGACTGCCTTGTTGGAAACTATTTGGAACGAACAGTCCTGATTCTTAAAGATAGGCTGGGTGTGTTGTTGTGATGTGGAGCTCCCCTGTCCATTTGGCAAGCATAAAGTCCTTTCTAAATCAACCCATCCATAGCTTCCAAATATTTGCTGTTCATAAAGAAACCATAATGCACCCATGCCATGTGTATTAATGATTGGATGTGTGTTTTTCAAAGATGGCAGGGGGACCTGTGGATCCCAGGGAGATCCTAAAGGGTGTGGAGTCTCTACTTGGGAAGGATGGAGAGCTACGAAGTCTGGAGGGAGTCCCCAAGGTGTACAGGTGAGCAACAGGAAGTAGCTGTGACACAACCTTGTGCCTCAATTGAATCCTCTTCCACTCATGATATCTTAACACACGCTTCTTTTTCATGCAGCCTGATGAAAGCTTCTACCAAGATGGTCAGTAGGTGTATGTACCTGAGCATCCTGCTGCAGACCAAATCTCACGACATCCTCAACAGGTAAACCTGGCTTCCACTCTGTATGCTGTATATCGCATGTGTCCTTTGTAATATTAACACGGGTGGGTAAAAGTTTGAAAGGTTTCCATTTAATTAACTGTCGACTCTTAAAAAAGTTTAAAAAAGGTAAACTCAAAATCCTCTTACTAGCTTTTTCCAGAGTTTTAGAGTGTTTATGTAATATCTGAATAAATTGTACTTCGGTAAACATTCATTAACTTATAAGAAACAGGAAGTTTTAGGATCTAAATTGACTACATTTTTGGTTTATTGAGTCAGTTTGTTACTTTTTTAAACACAGTTGTATATAGGGTATTTTTATAGCTTCCAATGGGTCAAATGATCTGCTTAATAACAGTACTAATACCATTAATGTAATAAAGAATGTCCTTTTTATGATTTTGTGCTGGGATAGCAACAATCTGTTCCCTCTTCCATCAGGTTTATCAGAGTCGGGGGCTACAGGATGCTCAATGCCTGGCTCACCTACTCTAAAACCACCAACAACACCCCTGTGCTGCAGCTCATCCTGCTCACCCTGCAGAAGCTCCCCCTCAAGGTGGACCACCTCAAACAGGTAGGTGTCGGGCAGTAGTAATGTCTGCAGGAATCTGTAGAACTGTAGTCTCTAACTTCCTGTTTGTGCCTTTTTTCCCCCACCAGAATAACACCGCAAAGCTGGTGAAGCAGCTGAGCAAGTCAGGAGAAACAGAAGGTCAGTTTGCTTTGAGAATGAAAACCATCCTGATATATCAGTAGTGTGTATTATTTGTACTAATCAACCTGTCCGTCCCCCTTAGAGCTGAGGAAGCTGGCGACCGTGCTTGTGGACGGCTGGATGGCTACGATCCGCTCCCAGAGTGTGTCCAGCAATAACTCTCCTGCAGGTACACACCCTTCATTTACCTGTGCTCACCATGACTCCTATCTGATATTACCCTAATCAGGTGGGAGAATACTCAGGTCTTGTACTGAAGTAAAAGTAGAAGTACTCAGATCCTGTACTTGAGTAAATGTGCTTTGTTACTTAGCACCACTGATCCTTTCTCTTGCAGATAAGAAGAAGAAGAAAGAAGAGGGCAAGGTGGCAGTGAAGGAGGTGAAGGAAAAGATTGTGGAGGAGGAGAAGAAGAAGGAGAAACCCAAAGCTCATGCTCCCAGCCACACCAAGATCCGCTCCATAGGTAAACCCGACGATGAGTTCGGATGATGTTGTTTTCGTTTTCTACGTTCTGTCTGAGGGATTAAATGTGTTGTGTGTTGTGTAGGACTGGAAATAGACACCCTCAACCCGGCCCCGGCTAAGAAGACGCCCATCGCCCTTCAGCTGGGGGACAAGTACAACATCAAGCCCCCTGTCCTCAAGAGGCCAAGGTACTGCCCCCCCCCCCATATCTGCTTGTCTGCTGTGTGATCGTGCAGCTGGCTCCTTGCTGCCATCCGGTGGCGGATCAGAGCACTGACATGTTTCTTTTTGTGCTTCAGCAGTGGTCCAACAGATGCCCCGCCTCTGGAAAAAAAATACAAACCCTTAACCATCAACTCGGCCAAAGAGATCAAAATCAAGATCATTCCAGCTCAACGTACGTTCATACACACATTTTAAATGATATATTAAAGAGTGATGTAGCAAGCTGTGCTCACTGTCTCCTGTTTCCCTCCTGCAGCCATGGAGTGCACAGGGTTCCTGGATGCTCTGAACTCTGCTCCAGTTCCCGGGATCAAAATCAAGAAGAAGAAATCTGCTCCGACCAGTCCTAGTAGCACCAAGGCCGTGTCCCCCACATCTAACAAGGTACGCACCTACTGTCAGTCCAACACATACTAAGGACCATTTTCTATCATTTAATGTTAATCTTTTACGGTCTTGTGAGTTCAAAACATCCTCCAAATGTATATATATATATATATTATTTTATTATTATCATTTTTTTGTTATTAACTTTTTATTGAAATGTTGTGTCAAACATTCTTACAGCAAACTGTATGACCTTAATCTGTTCATAGTCCTTTTCAGCATATAACAGATAAGAAAAAATCAAATACAAGGACATGAACAATGAACAATTAGGGAGTAGTCACTTCTTTGTAGAGTTAAGAATCTGTGAAAACAAAATCAGGCCTTCAGGGCATACTGTGAGTCCACTTGTCTCAGAATGAAGTCAATTTATATATATTTTCATGATTTGAATTTAGATTTTATTATTTTAGTTTGTTTCTGAGGTTCTGATTGTCCCTCTCTTTGTTCTCAGGCAAACCCCTTTGACAGCAAACCCTCTGTGTACTCGTCCTCTTCGACTAAACCCTCCTCCCCTGAAGGAGCTACCTCCATCACTCCTGCTGATGAGAACCAGGAGCCGGATCGGCCTGGGACCCCCGTGCCCATGGAGGAGGCCGAGGCCTGTGACAACGGTCAGTCCTCACACACACTCACATGATTTGAGATATTTTTGATGTTTTTCTATAGTTTAATTCAAAGGTCCAAAAGGTTCAGAGAGCTTTATGTCACATGCGCAGTAGCTACAGCAGGGGGGTCCAAACCTTTTCACTGAGGGCCACATATAGAAAATCCTACGAAGGGCTAAGTCACAGCTCTCCACGGGGGTTCATTTATTTATATATTTCAAACAAAATTCAACTTTAAAAAAAAGGTTCAACTTTAATCGACTGAATTTATTTGAAAAGTGGCCTTATTAACACATGAATACTCCGGTGTTATTTATTTGTCAACATATATATTTAAAAAGTACAAGATAAGACAAGCACAAGTTTCAGGTGTGGGCCATATTCCATTATTCTTTTAGAATTTGCTGAGGGGCCGATTCAAAATGGACCCCGGGCTGAGTTTGGACACCCCTGAGCTACAGTGTAGATATGAAATGAGAAACTAAACTGCCAGGCTCCTCCAGCAATGCAACATGAATATATACAGGACATCAAACTAAACAAAAGGACTTGTGAAGGATTAATCCAGAATGAGGGTGTGCTAACTGTTACTGTGTCTTATTGTTTGCAGGGGAGAAGCCTAATGCTCTGGCAGAACCTCGGGGGGAGGAGGAGAGTCTGACCAAGAAGGGCAAGAAGAAGAAGACAGTCCACTGGGCGGAGGAGGAGCAGCTCAAACACTACTTCTACTTTGACCTGGACGAGACGGAGAGAGGTACAGCGTGTGCTTGGAGTGGTGATCGCTGTGTTTAAAGCAGGACACAAATATTAACCTCTTTCTCACTCACAGTCAACGTCAACAAGATCAAGGACTTCGGCGAGGCCGCCAAACGGGAGCTGATGATGGACAGGCAGACGTTCGAGATGGCCCGGCGCCTCTCCCACGACACCATGGAGGAGAGGGTCCCTTGGTCCCCGCCCAGGCCCCTGGCGCTGACGGGCTGCCTGGTTAGCCAAGGGGCCAACAGCACAGAGAAAATGTCCCAGAGAGACAGAGAGATGGGCATCCTGCAGGAGATCTTCCTCACCAAAGAGAGGTAGGAAGCCAGGCCGGATGCTTCTTGGCTCTATTTTAAAAATATGGGTACCACTTTACAATAAGACTACCCTTATAAAGGATTGATAAAGGGTTTATAATTAGGTTATACTTTAGGTTGTAAACACTTTATTAATCATGAAGAACCATTTATAAAACTGTTAGAACATAGATTTCATACATCAACACAGGCTCACTATTTGGCAGGATGACTTAAGCCGTGGCTACACTGGACCCGCAACTGAAGCGCAGCGCGTGTTGAGCGCCTGTTGAGCGCACGTTGCAACAATAGATTCCATTGTTATCAATGAAAGTGGCTACACCAGACGTGAGAGCAGCGCGTGAGTGCTCCGCTAGCGCCGTGCAGATTTGCTAAAATAGACCTCCATAGTCTTCTATTTATATTTTTTTGCATGGGGGTGTGCGCGACCCTTTTTACAGAGAAATGGGTCATAACATAGGTCTGTATTTTTTTTTATTCAACTACCAGTATACAGGAAATGAATAAATGTTTCCTTTCACCGGAGACTCTGATAGACAAGTTGCCATGGAGATATCTGTTGTCGTCAAAATTCATTTGCCAAATTATTCAGCCTACTGATCTGATTCTCCCCCCCACCCCATCCACCTTGATGTTTTGTTTATCTCTTGTCTTATAAAAGCTTATTAATGATTTATAAAGTGTTCACAACCTCATTAATAAATGAATTACAAACTATTCGTAAACCCTTTTCCTAAGTATATTGGACTGTGTTTCTGTAATATGTAGGATGACCTTATATATAACGCATCTCTAATTTCATTTCATTTTTGTTATACCTGTGTTATTTACATTCTCAGTTTTATTGTTGGGTATATATTGGATCTGAGACCTTATAAATGTTGTGACCCCTTGATAAATAAACCGTTCAGCACTATTGGATGGAAAGGGGAATGTGAGAAAATACCTAATTAAGAATAGAAGGAAGAAGAAGAAGAAGAACAGTCAGGGGGGAGCTGCAGTGTTAATAATTTCCATCTTTTTCTGATCACTAGCGTGCCGGACAGTCCACATGAACCAGACCCCGAGCCGTATGAACCCATGCCCCCCCGAATCATCCCACTGGATGAGGTTAGTATACTCAAAAATATTTAAACACACACCCTCTGTCTCATTAGCCTCATTGTGTAATGTGTGTGTGATGCTGTGTCCCCCCGCAGGACTCATCCTCGATGGATGATGGCTACCAGGAGCCCATGGACACCCAGTCGGGCTCCCTGGCCCCGGGCGAGAGCTCAAAGCTGCCGCCTGTCCTCGCCAACCTCATGGGTAACCTGGGCAACATGGGCAACCTAGGCAACATGAGTAACCTGGGCAACAGCTCCCGCAGTCCGCAGACAAACCCCGTCAGCAACCCTGTGGCCCCCACTGTCAACGTGCAGGAGCTGCTCACCTCCATCATGGTGAGACCAGTCAGCAGGAGAATAATTCATATGTTATTTGACAGTCCTGATTTCCTGTTTTTAACGCGCTAATCAAAATAGTCAATATGTAGACTGGGGGCGTCAAACTCATTTTAGTTCAGGGGCCCTCTGTAGCCAGATGTGATCTCAAGTGGGCTGGACCAGTAAAATAATAGCAGCATAATAACTTATAGATGACCATGACTCCAAATCGTTCCGTGGTTTTAGTGCAAAAATGTCCACATTTAATCAACTATCAAAACAAAACATCAGCCTGACATTTTTAAAGAAAAATATTATCCCTCAATTTATCATTTACATATTACAACGTACAGATCAGTGTGTCTACAAAAACATTTAGTCTCCCCTATCTGGAACTGAACCATTTATTGTGTGTGTCATCAGGGAGCCTCTGGTAACCAGTCGACTGAAGACCTGATCAAGCAGCCCAACTTCTCCGACAAGATCAAACAGCTGCTGGGCTCCCTGCAGCAGACCCAGAACCAGAACCCCAACGGACCTCCACCAGGTAAACCCCCCATCTAATCTTGCGGTCCCATGATGCTTTGCTTCTTCTGTGACTCATTATTCTCTCTCTCTCTCTCTGTAGTCAACCCAGGGCTGCTGGGCCACGGTCCGGGCATGAACAACATGAACATGCACATACCCATGCCCATGAATGGCGGATACCCCCCCAACAACCCCCCCGGCGCTCCTCGCTTCAACCACCCTCCGCCCCCGCACAACCATGGCCCGCCTTTCAACAGCGGCGGGGGCCCGCGCATGATGGGGCCGCCGCCGGGCCAGGGCCGGGGAGACAACGGCAACTACTGGGGAGACGACTCCATGAGGGGAGGGCCGCACAGAGGCGGCCCCTTCCACAGAGGAGGACGGGGCCGAGGGGGGGGCGAGCCGGGCTTCAGGGGCCGGGGACGAGGGGGGCCCAGAGGAGGACACAACAACATGAATGGTATGTGGGACAATATATGTGTGTATATATATATATATTTATGTATTCAAACAATAACCTTTATGGACATTTAATTTTCTCTCATACAAAAACATAAAAATGAAAAACCTCCTCCAAAACCAAATTTAGTAAACCAATAAACAAGAAAAACATGCAAAATCAAAGAATTATATAAAACACATAAGAAAAAACAATGTCCTTTTTTCTTTACAGAAATGAAGCAAAGTCCTTGCTTCAAAAATATTATCCAAAACGGCTGAAATCTTTCTATTTTTCATCAGGAAAAAATACTTGTGTTTCCTGATGAAAAATAGAAACATTTCCATCTTCTTAAAAATGGAAATCCAGTCTTTTATTGTTTATTGATATAAGGGTGCTTCCCTCCACATAGCCTTTTTAAAAAAGTATATATATATTAGGCCTGCCCCCAAGTGGTCGACTAATCGTTAGTCGGCGGAAAAAACATTCGTGGACTTTTTCATACGTCTCTTAGTCAAAGGAAAAAAAAAATCTGCGCCCTGCATGTGCTATGACGCGTCAGCCGGAAACCTCCTCAGACTTCCTTCCGAGCTGTGCCTGGTCCTTCAGTTGTTTTATCGGGCAGGATATCCAAAGTGCGATCCTTCTGAGCCTGTAAGGGACGAGCCCCAAGAGGTGACATGCAAACTCAGCTGGAAAAAAGGTTCCCCCGAATCAACGCCATCATAACAAAACACAGAGCTTTATTATCCCCGACAAGTTGTGTTCCTTCCTCAGACTCAGAGGAAAACAGCAGCAGTGGGTCAGGCAGTAGCCTAGCTTTGTATCAACATATATAAACATACAATATATAATCATTCTGAGCTCAGAACACGATCAATCCAAGCTTTCATTTCAGGATCAGGGCAGAATGTGGGGAGCGATTTTTGCCGATGAGCATGTTTGTTGCTGTATCCAGTGTAGTATTTATTGGGTTGTTATATACAGATATAAATTAGAGAAACTAGAAACTCAATGTTCAGTTTGTGTGCTCGCTGCTTGTTCACACACACATTAAGAATCCTTACCGGAGGTTCTGCTGTTTGTACCGCTGCTGGGCAGACCGCTCCGTCCGTGCGGTGCGCTGTGACTCTCATGTGCTTTCTACGTGTACAGTTTAATTTCTATTTCAACGGTTAATTATTACAGTTTTATTGAAGCACAACGTACCGTGCTGTTATAATAACGTTCTTCATCAGCCTTTGAAACTGAAACCAAAATGTCATTATGATGTATTTTGTTTTATAAATCATAATGTGTCATACACGTGAGACGATTAGTCGACTAATCGCCTGACTTGACGACGATTAGTCGACTAGAAAAATCTTTATTTGAGGGCAGCCTTAATATATATAATAATAATAATATTTCCTGAAGGTGGTGCTCCACAGTTTGGAGAAGTGTGTGTCTGTTAGACGCTAACGCTGTTCTGTCCCCCCCCATCAGACATGTCCAAGAGGCCCGTGTGTCGTCACTTCATGATGAAGGGCAGCTGCCGGTACGAGAGCAACTGCGCTTTCTACCACCCCGGCGTCAACGGACCCCCACTGCCCCCCAACCATCCCGCCAACAACCAACACAACCAGCACCCGCAGCACGGACACTAGCCTGGGAAAAATCTGTTGCCCCCCCCCGGAGGAGCCATTCATTGATCAAACTGCAGCTCTGTGAGAGCAGAGAGACTGATCCTGCAGGGAATCTGTGTCACTCACTCACTGACGCGCTGTGTTTTTACCGGCATCATTTTAACAGCGAGGCCGAAACGAGCCCCCACGCCTGAGCATTATGGGAGCTGCTTCACTTCAGCAACACGGAAATGGGAGTGTCCTAAGCTTTTCATACGACTGAATTACCTTCTCATTGTGGCTGTTGTACTGTGTACCTGACATTGCTTCATGTTCCCTTCATGGGTCGGGTTTGTACAGACGTCGGCAAGTTTTACCTTCCTATGTGATTCAGAAAAATTCTGGTAGCACTTTAAAAAGAAAAAAGGCCAATAGAATTTAGACACAGTCATGATTCCTTAAAGAAGGAAGAACTGCACGGAGTCACAACTGGTTTTTAAATTTTCAAATGCTGACCTGTGAGACTCATTCCAGCATTGAAGGTGATGAGAAGAAGAGCAGCGTGTGTGTGTTATCGAACTTTCCTCTGTCAGAGTGTCAGATGGATGTGTGTGTGGCGTGAGAATCATGAGCTCCTAACATGAAGGCTACTGTCAGTGTTATCTGTGGGTCAGATATATGGAATGTTTTCTGTGAAAACTTTGACCTTTGTGTCTCTTGTGGGACGGTAAGAATGTAATTGTTCTTGTTGCTCCTCCCCACCCTCTTTGTTTTCTATTTTATTTTGATGCAATCTTGAGACCTTTGACCCTTTTTAAAGATGGGTTCATTAGGAAATGGTTGTATGAATACACATTCATACACTGTCTCATTTCAGTTGAATTTTTTTGTACACAGTGTATTGATTAAACATCCAAACATATTTATGCCTTGTTTTATCTGAATGTGGGACTGCTGGAAACAAAAAGTTTGGAAGTGGAAAAATTCTCCTAATAACATTATAATACAACATGCAATACATTGATCACAACACTAACGTGTAATGGGTACATTAAAAGTGTCCTTAGTCATTCCAATGTAACTTAAATAGACGGGTTTATGTATACTTTTTGCATTATTTATTGGCTTGAGAAATTCTAAAATATCTCAAACTTCAATGAGCAAACTCTTGAAGATAGATTCTTAATTAGTGCACGACTAACATTGGGTTTTGTTCAGTAAGTACATTGTTTGTGTCCACCAGCAAAGGGAGCCATAGAGCCGCTGGTCACAGCTAAATACTCATTAAATAAGTAAACAGGGCCTCTAGTGGCAGACATGTTCAATACCCCCTGCTTTATCAATATCAGAGTAGAGGTCAGGAGTCTATGAATGAGTAATGGACCCCTCAGGCCTTTACATGTCAAGGAGTTTCACCTCCCATGTGATGTGTTTGCTCCCCAGCTGCTTTCAGCTGTACAGAAGAAGACGATGACAGTGACATTGGGCAAACAAAGAACTTTCAGGTCATTTGAGTTGAGGTTTATCTGAAATTGGTTATACATCTCAGCACAAAAAGGGAGAATGTGAGGGAATCCCCTCTGCTTAGCCCATGCCGTAAAAGGAACCTATTGCTAAACCATCACCTCCCTGAGGCAATCCTCACCACAACTCTACGGATTCAAACAGAGGCTGGATTACTGCAGTAAGTAAGTGTGCTGGAGAAATAAGTTGGCCTTCAAGTCATTAAAAAAGAAGGCTTCTTGGAGTGGTGCAAAATGAGTCCTTAAACCTGAAAATAAATGAGCGATTAACCACTTTCCGTTCCCTCATCTCGAAGGGAGATGTGCTCTTAGATGCCTGAAATAAGATCTGTTGTTATTGTTTAATTTGATAAAATACAGCGTTAAATACCCTACTGGGAAATGTCTGAAGCTTTCACGTGTCTTAAAAACTGAGGTTTTTAACACGAGACTAAATGAGTCTACTAAAGTTGTTCAGGCTGAATATTAGCTGCCTTTAGCTTAGCGGTGGTGATAAGTGATCGCAGGGATGTAGTTTGTTTATAGCCAAACGTTAGCTTTACCTGAAGAACTGATGACATTCCATTTGCTTTAGCACGGTTTACTGCTAATAGCTAATGTTAGCTTGCGCACACATAATGAAGATGGTTAACATGAATGATACCAGCTTAGCTTTAGAACGTTACAGTTGTGCACCTGTTAGCATGGTGGTATTAGCACTTAAATAAAAGCTCAACTGTACATAATGTCATCCTCACAGAGCTGCTAGCATGCTGCTGCCTGACAGGAAGTGGAAATAGAGGAACTTGTAGGACTAATTAGACTAGAGGAAGTGAAAATGCTGCAAAAGGTGTGGTATATTTAATTGAACAGCCCTGAAATCTGAGTGACCTTTAAGAAGTGTTGTAAGACATATTAATTTGTTTGATACATTTTGCTTTGTATTAAAGGAATATACTGTTATATACATTGTGTGTGGGTACATTCTGATGAACTGGTGTCACCTTTTTTACTGCCATCAGTGTGTGTGTGTGTGTGTGTGTGTGTGTGTGTGTGTGTGTGTGTGTGTGTGTGTGTGTGTGTGTGTGTGTGTGTGTGTGTGTGTGAAGGGATATATATGTTGGCATGAGGTATAAAAGTCTTCAGAGGTCGCAAGACTAGAAAGCCGCCAATTTAATGCAAATGTATATTTACAACAATCTGAAAGCAATGGATATGTGTGGTTAGTTAACACAACCTGTGTGTGCGGGTATTTCTCAGCTTTATCTAAGGTGAGTGCTTGTGCTGCTGCATTGTGCTTCAGGTAAAACCAGGAAGTTGCATCCTATTCAAGCCGCCAGCCAATAGCAGTGGGCGTGTGGAGGAACAGCATCAGATCCGTGTTATCAGGGCAGGGCAGAGTGCAGCTGCTCAGTGTGAGTGTGAATAGGAGCGGCCTTTCACCCTGCCCTCTAGTTCAAATATTGATCCTAGTGCTGGGACAACAGTGACTGGGATATGCAGGGAAAGCCAATACAGACGGAGCGGGGGTTTAGGACACCTCAGCACTAACTGCTCCCACATCCTGGTTACAATTTACACCACAACACTACTATTTATTCAGGGCTCCGGGACATTGGGTTTGTCAAACGCAATGAGTATAAAAAACGAGAAAATGTTTTACAGAAAATACAACAGAAGTATACTGAAATCAAAATTATATCAAATATGATACAATAATAAGACATGGAATATCTAGACAGTGATATACAGCCCCAGAAAAAATTAAGAGACACATTTTTCTTAAATCTTTATCTCTACATGTATGGCAATCATTCCAGTGTCTGTTGAAGTCCAACACAGAGAAATGTTGTCTGTAGTTTATAGCAGTGGTTCCTAAATGGTATGCTTTGAGACAAGTCCCGGTGGGCCTTGGGATTTTAAATAATTAGGCCTAGTGCATTTAACTGTACAAAAACTTATGACATGGATCCTTACATTATTTTGTTAATAAATGATGAATGAAATAATAACATTTTCTGTGAACTTTTGTTTGACAGTAGTAAATAAAAACGTACTGCTTCGGTACACTGTGGAAAAAAAGCTCTGTACCAAACACATTATGATACTTTACATTTTTTGTTCAGTAGGATAATCTGCACATATTAACACCACTTTTTGATTTTTTAAGCACAAATGCAATCATCAGAAATGAAAAGTTAACTTTAGGCTATAAACTAACTCGAGGTTGCATGGCTACACATCACCTCTGCTAAGCTAAATGACCGCCTCACTGCACATTATACCTTACGTTTAAATGTCATCGACAAAAAGCAAAAACATGTTCCAAAAACCATTGACTTTAAGATGATGGAACCGAGAGTGGTAAAATGCTTAGTTTTAGTTTTAGGAATCATCCCTGCACCACTCCAAAGAATTGTTTGATGCAAACATCCATCCATCCATTCATTGACATTATAGTTTTATATTTGATTATAGCTTATTACACGTCTTAGTTGAATACTTGACTTTGATTCGTCAAATAGGACATTTCGGAGGTAGCTTATATTTGATAACACACAAAGAGGTAAAATGACAGAGTGCTGGACGTCAGAGAAATCAAAAGAAGACAAACAGGAAGTAAACACTAAAGGAAACAGCAGAAGAAGACAGACAGGAAGTAAACACTAACAGGAACAGCAGAAGAAGACAGACAGGAAGTAAACACTAACAGGAACAGCAGAAGAAGACAGACAGGAAGTAAACACTAACAGGAACACGGTATGCGCTCTGCAGTGTTTAAAGACTGGTTCATGGAAAATAATCTGTGAACAGAAGTTCCAGAAAACCTCGCTCAGTGCTGCGGTCATTTTAAGTTACGCTGCTGTCGCTGAAGTTCCAGCCGGTTGAAGAGACTATTTTTCTTAGCGAAAGTAATACGATAATTTAAAAGTAAATTAAATAATTGATTGGCTTTTATACCACCCTGAAACACACTGTCCCTTAGATAACCTCTTGGCCAAATGGCAACACAGTTCTTTGAACAACAAAAACCCTTAAAGTTACTTTTTCTGTCTTTGTCTAGAGAGGTTTTTTACAAAACTTGGTGGCAATTTCTCAAAATTGATAAGATGGGTAGCCAATGAAATATATTCTGTTAAGGTTGTTGGGCCAACAATATCTGACAGTGCACGTCCTTGGGTCCCCGGTAATATGCAGGCTCAGTGTGAAGAAGATCAGAGGAACGAAGAGCGAAGAACGATTCTCGAGATATGGTAAAAACATACTTACAAACATACATATAATCAGACATACATACAGACTGATAGTTGGATGGTTACATGGATCATGTAAAAATTACTTGCTTACGAAGTGTTGAGCTTAACAATATTAGCAATCTTTTGTTAATAACTGTGTTATATTTGTTGGTGGATGCCAAGGGTATGTAGTCCTTAATTAATCATTAACAAATAAAAAGGTACGTTTCAAGCCTGCAGTTATGGTTTCATGTCATCATTTTTTTTTACTAGCACCACAAAGAACACACATATTGAACTCATTAACATCAGTAACAGAGTTAAATAAGTTAAATAACCGTCATTATTATTGTTGATAAATCAATATTTAACATTCCATTTACTTTTCACTTGTAAATGGGAATAAGTGCTGGAACCCTCCATTTGAGGGTTTTTGTGGATGGATTAATAAACAACTAAAAAGACAAAGCAGGTGGATGTATTTCTCTGAACTGGCAAAAGTAAGGAATCTCTATTAATGATTAATAAATAAAGGATTTAATCCGAATTGTTAAAAGTAGGAAATGAGCAAAGAATAAGTCCTTACTGCATGTTGTCCTTTCTCTCTCCCACTTCCTTGTTTATGATTGTTCTATCAATTTAGGCAAAAACTCCAAATAAAATCTCATAAACAAACCTGCAAATCTTATTTTCAACATAAACCCTTTTTACAGATGGCTTTACATAAGCATGACCCAGTCTGACCTCTTACAACTTGGGAATTTGAACATTAACACACTTTATGTAACCGGAAAAGGTAAATATCAAAAATAAAAAGCAGATTTTTAAATCAAAACACACAAATAAAAATATGCATAATTGGCATTAGATATAAGTTTATTGTCCCTGTGTTTCCTGATTCCACTAGTCTCCACTCCACGGTCCCTTTGTTGAAATGCCCTAGTAAGCAGAGCGGTGATGAGCGACAGCAGAGGAGAGAATCAACATGCTCACAGCAGCAGGAGGCTGAGCAGTTAGAGAGGAGGCTCACACAAGGCTCAGGCTGAACAAAGCTGCCATTGATAGCAGCAACACCCCCCCCCCCCCCCCCCCCCCCCCCCCCCTCCTGCTGCAGGATACGGGACACTGTTCAGTGGAGATGCCCAGAGATAAAGCTCAGGCACCAAACACCTGACAGATTCCCTGAGAGCACAACTTTGGATGCTATAATATTGTTATACGCAAGTTTTGGAAACATGTCTCAAACATTAAGGTCCTTGTCTAGTTATTACAATCATTGATATTATAGGTTATGTGCAGGGTTAAAGAAACCTGGATGTCAAACTTTTTTCATCCTTATGACTGAACCACTGTGTTGACTTTCAGTTGCACCTTTGTGTCTGAGCCAATCACATGCAGCCTAATCATCACTAGTGTGCTGACTGGTCCTTGGACAAAAGCCATACATCCCTTCGGTCCAAAAGCTATTTCACAAAGAGGAATTCAACTGATTATTAATTATGCTTCACAGTGTCCAAGATGCCTAAAATGTATATAAAGAATATAAACCCAAACTGAACTGTTCCTGCATAAAACATACATTAATGGTAGAACAGACATAATGCAAGTTATAAAAAGATTTATAACTTGATTTTGGAGGAACGGACAACAAAAAATGCCAAAAAAGCTAAAGCTTATGTTATTTGCAATATGCCCTCCCTGTCATTATGACTTATGCTGATTTAGTTTTTTTATTATAACTTAAATATTTACAAGAGTGTTATCTTAAACCCTGACGTAATTGGCATGGAAACCTCAAATTACACATTTTGTCAATGGAGTTTGGTTGGCAAACAGAAGTCAAATTTAAATCAACGTAGTATTCCGGTTAGGGGATGGTAAGAGGGCGGGACCACAGGGGAGCAGGTGGTTAAATACGAGGCAGGTGAGAGTGGAGGAACAGCAGATCCTGGAGCTGTGGCCATCATACACACACACACACACCTGAGCCGTCGGGAATAGGTAAGACTCACTCTGCATATTGTTTTCACTTTCT